>NC_138824.1:129306102-129521193 GCF_965183815.1 Platalea leucorodia | reverse complement strand
GAAAGAGAAGGAGAAGGAGGAGTTTACCACCACCACTTCGAGTCTGATGATCTTCGCAGGGTCTTCGGTGGCCTCAGGCTCCGTCGGGGACTGAAGCGGGGGGCGGGGGGGAGCCTCGAGGGTGCAGGATTGGAAGGAGTGGTCTCGCGCGCGCCGCCGCCACACCCGCCGAGGGGCACGTGCGCTCCAAATATAGCGGCTCCCACGCATGCGAAGATAAAAAATGTATAAGTGCGGTTCGCAACGGACGTGCTGCCCCCGCCTCTGCTCTTTTCGCACCTTTTTGTTCCCGCCTCAGCTCTTTTCACGGCTTTTGTCCCTGCACAGGCGCACAAGTTTGTTTTTTCTCAAAATTGGGGAGAAGATGGTGTTCTCAAAGCGCGACACTGTATGGCGCTATAGCGGCAATGTCGAGACAAATCTGTATTTTTGTATCGGTCCTTTACACTCCCAAAGTCCAATAAACCCTCTCTGCCTGGGCCACTGAGTACAGCCGGAGCCCGGCTCAGCAGTTCCGAATGTCCAGGGATTCCTCCCACCCCAAAGGGGCCAGGACCAAAACCTCTTGCTGCTCTTCCAGTAGCCACGCAACCCCATTCACAGACCCACAAACGCTGCCGCTCCCTCTTTCTCCAGCCTCCCAAAGTCCAATAAAACCTCTCGTCCAGGGCTGCAGATTACAGCCGGAGCCCGGGTCAGCAATTGCGAACGTCCAGGGATTCCTCCCACCCCAAAGGGGCCAGCACCAACAGCTCTTGCTGCTCTTCAAGTATTCATGCAACCCCATTCACAGACCCAAAAACGCTGCCGCTCCCTCTTTCTCCAGCCTCCCAAAGTCCAAGACAACCTCTCTGCCTGGGCTGCTGAGCAGAGCCGGAGCCAGGCTCAGCAATTGCGAACGTCCAGGGATTCCTCCCACCCCAAAGGGGCCAGGACCAAAAGCTCTTGCTTCTCTTCAAGTACCCACGCAACCCCATTCACAGACGCACAAACACTGCCGCTCCCTCTTTCTGCAGCCTCCCAAAGTCCAATACAACCTCTCTGCCTGGGCTGCTGAGCAGAGCCCGAGCCCGGCTCAGCAATGGCGGACGTCCAGGGATTCCTCCCACCCCAAAGGGGCCAGGACCAAAAGCTCTTGCTGCTCTTCCAGTATCCACGCAACCCCATTCACAGACCTACAAACGCTGCCGCTCCCTCTTTCTGCAGCCTCCCAAAGTCCAATACAACATCTCTGCCTGGGCCGCTCAGTAGAGCCGGAGCCCAGCTCAGCAATTGCGAATGTCCAGTGATTCCTCCCACCCCAAAGGGGCCAGGAACAAAAGCTCTCGCTGCTCTTCACGTATCCACGCAACCCCATTCACAGACCCAAAACGCTGCCGCTCCCTCTTTCTCCAGCCTCCCAAAGTCCAATACAACCTCTCTTCCTGTGCTGCAGAGCAGAGCCGGAGCCCGGTTCAGCAATTGCGAACGTACAGGGATTCCTCCCACCCCAAAGGGGCCAGGACCAAAAGCTCTTGCTGCTCTTCCAGTATCCACGCAACCCCATTCACAGCCCCACAAACGCTGCCGCTCCCTCTTTCTGCAGCCTCCCAAACTCCAATACAACCTCTCTGCCTGGGCTGCTGAGCAGAGCCGTAACCAGGCTCAGAAATGGCGGACGTCCAGGGATACCTCCCACCCCAAAGGGGCCAGGACCAAAAGCTCTTGCTGCTCTTCCAGTATCCACGCAACCCCATTCACAGCCCCACAAACGCTGCCACTCCCTCTTTCTGCAGCCTCCCAAAGTCCAATACAACCAATCTGCCTGGGCCGCTGAGCAGAGACGGAGCCCGGCTCAGCAATTGCGAACGTCCAGGGATTCCTCCCACCCCAAAGGGGCCAGGACCAAAAGCTCTTGCTGCTCTTCAATTATCCACGCAACCCCATTCACAGACCCACAAACGATGCCGCTTCCTCTTTCTGCAGCCTCCCAAAGTCCAATACAACCTCTCTGCCTGGCCTGCAGATTACAGCCGGAGCCCAGATAAGCAATCGCGAACGGCCAGAGATTCCTCCCACCCCAAAGGGGCCAGCACCAAAAGCTCTTGCTGCTCTTCCAGTACCCACGCAACCCCATTCCCAGACCCACAAACGCTGCCGCTCCCTCTTTCTGCAGCCTCCCAAAGTCCAATACAACCTCTCTGCCTGGGCTGCTGAGCAGAGCCGTAACCCGGCTCAGCAATCGCGAACGGCCAGATATTCCTCCCACCCCAAAGGGGCCAGGACCAAAAGCTCTTGTTGCTCTTCAAGTAGCCAGGCAACCCCATTCACAGCCCCACAAATGCTGCCGCTCCCTCTTTCTGCACTCTCCCAAAGTCCAATACAACCTCTCTTCCAGGGCCGCTGAGTAGAGCCGGTGCCCAGATCAGCAACTGCGAATGTGCAGGGATTCCTCCCACCCCAAAGGGGCCAGGACCAAAAGCTCTTGCTGCTCTTCAAGTATCCATGCAACCCCATTCACAGACGCACAAACGCTGCCGCTCCCTCTTTCTGCAGCCTCCCAAAGTCCAATACAACCTCTCTGCCTGGGCTGCTGAGCAGAGCCGTAACCCGGCTCAGCAATCGCGAACGGCCAGATATTCCTCCCACCCCAAAGGGGCCAGGACCAAAAGCTCTTGTTGCTCTTCAAGTAGCCAGGCAACCCCATTCACAGCCCCACAAATGCTGCCGCTCCCTCTTTCTGCACTCTCCCAAAGTCCAATACAACCTCTCTTCCAGGGCCGCTGAGTAGAGCCGGTGCCCAGATCAGCAACTGCGAATGTGCAGGGATTCCTCCCACCCCAAAGGGGCCAGGACCAAAAGCTCTTGCTGCTCTTCAAGCATCCACGCAACCTCATTCACAGACCCACAAACGCTGCCGCTCCCTCTTTCTGGAGCCTCCCAAAGTCCAAGACAACCTCTCTGCCTGGGCTGCTGAGCAGAGCCGGAGCCTGGTTCAGCAATTGCGACTGTCCAGGGATTCCTCCCACCCCAAAGGGGCCAGGACCAAAAGCTCTTGCTGCTCTTCAAGTATCCGCATAACACCATTCACAGCCCCACAAAGGCTGCCGCTCCCTCTTTCTGCAGCCTCCCAAAGTCCAATACAACCTCTCTGCCTGGGCTGCAGATTACAGCCGGAACCCAGATCAGCAATCACGAACGGCCAGAGATTCCTCCCACCCCAAAAGTGCCAGGACCAAAAGCTCTTGCTGCTCTTCAAGTAGCCAGGCATCCCCATTCACAGACCCAAAAACGCTGCCGCTCCCTCTTTCTGCAGCCTCCCGAAGTCCAAGACAACCTCTCTGCCTGGGCTGCTGAGCAGAGCCGGAGCCTGGATCAGCAATGGCGGACGTCCAGGGATTCCTCCCACCCCAAAGGGGCCAGGACCAAAAGCTCTTTCTGCTCTTCAAGTAGCCAGGCCAGGACTCTTTTTGCAGCCTCCCTTTCTCGATCCAATATCGGGGGAGGTTTCGTTACGATCCCAAGGACGAGATTAAGACACTGGAATTGGTCAGATGTCGTACAACCTTTCACTTTTATTGGAGGGGAGAAGAGAACGGAGGGAGGAGGGAGGGCAAGGGAGGAGAGGAAAAGAATAGGGGAGAGACAGTTAGAAAGAGAAGGAGAAGGAGGAGTTTACCACCACCACTTCGAGTCTGATGATCTTCGCAGGGTCTTCGGTGGCCTCAGGCTCCGTCGGGGACTGAAGCGGGGGGCGGGGGGGAGCCTCGAGGGTGCAGGATTGGAAGGAGTGGTCTCGCGCGCGCCGCCGCCACACCCGCCGAGGGGCACGTGCGCTCCAAATATAGGGGCTCCCACGCATGCGAAGATAAAAAATGTATAAGTGCGGTTCGCAACGGACGTGCTGCCCCCGCCTCTGCTTTTTCGTGGCTTTAGTCCCTGCGCAGGCGCACAAGTTTGTTTTTTCTCAAAATTGGGGAGAAGATGGTGTTCTCAAAGCGCGACACTGGATGGCACTATAGCGGAAATGTCGAGAAAAAACTGTATTTTTCTATCGGTCCTTTACACTCCCAAAGTCCAATAAACCCTCTCGGCCTGGGCCGCTGAGTACAGCCAGAGCCCGGCTCAGCAGTTGCGGACGTCCAGGGATTCCTCCCACCCCAAAGGGGCCAGGACCAAAAGCTCTTGCTGCTCTTCAAGTAGCCAGGCAACCCCATTCACAGACCCACAAACGCTAGCGCTCCCTCTTTCTCCAGCCTCCCAAAGTCCAATACTATCTCTCTGCCTGGGCTGCTGAGCAGAGCCAGAGCCCAGCTCAGCAATTGCGAATGTCCAGGGATTCCTCCCACCCCAAAGGGGCCAGGACCAAAAGCTCTTGCTGCTCTTCAAGTACCCACGCAACCCCATTCCCAGACCCACAAACGCTGCCGCTCCCTCTTTCTGCAGCCTCCCAAAGTCCAATACAACCTCTCTGCCTGGGCTGCTGAGTAGAACCAGAGACCGGCTCAGCTATGGCGAACGTCCAGGGACTCCTCCCACCCCAAAGGGGCCAGGACCAAAAGCTCTTGCTGCTCTTCAAGTATCCACGCAACCCCATTCACAGACCCACAAACGCTGCCGCTCCCTCTTTCTCCAGCCTCCCAAACTCCAATACAACCTCTCTGCCTGGGCTTCTGAGCAGAGCCGTAACCCGGCTCAGCAATCGCGAACGGACAGATATTCCTCCCACCCCAAAGGGGCCAGCACCAAAAGCTCTTGCTGCTCTTCCAGTATCCATGCAACCCCATTCACAGACGCACAAACGCTGCCGCTCCCTCTTTCTGCAGCCTACCAAAGTCCAATACAACCTCTCTGCCTGGGCTGCTGAGTACAGCCGGATCCTGGCTCAGCAATTGCAAATGTCGAGGGATTCCTCCCACCCCAAAGGGGCCAGCACCAACAGCTCTTGCTGCTCTTCAAGCATCCACGCAACCTCATTCACAGACCCACAAACGCTGCCGCTCCCTCTTTCTGCAGCCTCCCAAAGTCCAATACAACCTCTCTGCCTGGGCTGCTGAGTAGAGCCGGAGCCGGGCTCAGCAATTGCGAATGTCCAGGGATTCCTCCCACCCCAAAGGGGCCAGGACCAAAAGCTCTTGCTGCTCTTCAAGTATCCAAGCAACCTCATTCACAGCCCCACAAACCCTGCCGCTCCCTCTTTATTGCAGCCTCCCAAACTCCAAGACAACCTCTCTGCCTGGGCTGCAGATTACAGCCGGAACCCAGATCACCAATCGCGAACGGCCAGAGATTCCTCCCACCCCAAAAGTGCCACGACCAAAAGCTCTTGCTGCTCTTCAAGTAGCCAGGCATCCCCATTCACAGCCCCACAAACGCTGGCGCTCCCTCTTTCTCCAGCCTCCCAAAGTCCAATACAACCTCTTATCCTGGACTGCAGAGTAGACCCGGATCCTGGCTCAGCAATGGCGGACGTCCAGGGATTCCTCCCACCCCAAAGGGGCCAGGACCAAAAGCTCTTGGTGCTCTTCAAGTAGCCACGCAACCCCATTCACAGACCCACAAACACTGCCGCTCCCTCTTTCTCCAGCCTCCCAAAGTCCAATACAACCTCTCTGCCTGGGCTGCTGAGCAGACCCAGAGCCCGGCTAAGCAATTGCGAACGTCCAGGGATTGCTCCCACCCCAAAGGGGCCAGGACCAAAAGCTCTTGCTGCTCTTCAATTATCCACGCAACCCCATTCACAGACCCACAAACGCTGGCGCTTCCTCTTTCTGCAGCCTCCCAAAGTCCAATACAACCTCTCTGCCTGGCCTGCAGATTACAGCCGGAGCCCAGATAAGCAATCGTGAACGGCCAGAGATTCCTCCCACCCCAAAGGGGCCAGGACCAAAAGCTCTTGCTGCTCTTCCAGTACCCACGCAACCCCATTCACAGACCCACAAACGCTGCCGCTCCCTCTTTCTGCAGCCTCCCAAAGCCCAACACAACCTCTCTGCCTGGCCTGCAGATTACAGCCGGAACCCAGATCAGCAATCGCGAACGGCCAGAGATTCCTCCCACCCCAAAGGGGCCAGCACCAAAAGCTCTTGCTGCTCTTCAAGTATCCATGCAACCCCATTCACAGACGCACAAACGCTGCCGCTCCCTCTTTCTGCAGCCTCCCAAAGTCCAATACAACCTCTCTGCCTGGGCTGCTGAGCAGAGCCGTAACCCGGCTCAGCAATCGCGAACGGCCAGAGATTCCTCCCACCCCAAAGGGGCCAGCACCAAAAGCTCTTGTTGCTCTTCAAGTAACCAGGCAACCCCATTCACAGCCCCACAAATGCTGCCGCTCCCTCTTTCTGCAGCCTCCCAAACTCCAATACAACCTCTCTTCCAGGGCCGCTGAGTAGAGCCGGTGCCCAGATCAGCAACTGCGAATGTGCAGGGATTCCTCCCACCCCAAAGGGGCCAGGACCAAAAGCTCTTGCTGCTCTTCAAGCATCCACGCAACCTCATTCACAGACCCACAAACGATGCCGCTCCCTCTTTCTGCAGCCTCCCAAAGTCCAATAAAACCTCTCTGCCTGGGCTGCTGAGCAGAGCCGGAACCTGGTTCAGCAATTGCGACTGTCCAGGGATTCCTCCCACCCCAAAGGGGCCAGGACCAAAAGCTCTTGCTGCTCTTCAAGTATCCGCATAACACCATTCACAGCCCCACAAACGCTGCCGCTCCCTCTTTCTGCAGCCTCCCAAAGTCCAATACAACCTCTCTGCCTGGGCTGCAGATTACAGCCGGAACCCAGATCAGCAATCACGAACGGCCAGAGATTCCTCCCACCCCAAAGGGGCCAGGACCAAAAGCTCTTGCTGCTCTTCAAGTAGCCAGGCATCCCCATTCTCAGACCCAAAAACGCTGCCGCTCCCTCTTTCTGCAGCCTCCCGAAGTCCAAGACAACCTCTCTGCCTGGGCTGCTGAGCAGAGCCGGAGCCTGGATCAGCAATGGCGGACGTCCAGGGATTCCTCCCACCCCAAAGGGGCCAGGACCAAAAGCTCTTGCTGCTCTTCAAGTAGCCAGGCCAGGACTCTTTTTGCAGCCTCCCTTTCTCGATCCAATATCGGGGGAGGTTTCGTTACGATCCCAAGGACGAGATTAAGACACTGGAATCGGTCAGATGTCGTACAACCTTTCACTTTTATTGGAGGGGAGAAGAGAACGGAGGGAGGAGGGAGGGCAAGGGAGGAGAGGAAAAGAATAGGGGAGAGACAGTTAGAAAGAGAAGGAGAAGGAGGAGTTTACCACCACCACTTCGAGTCTGATGATCTTCGCAGGGTCTTCGGTGGCCTCAGGCTCCGTCGGGGACTGAAGCGGGGGGCGGGGGGGAGCCTCGAGGGTGCAGGATTGGAAGAAGTGGTCTCGCGCGCGCCGCCGCCACACCCGCCGAGGGGCACGTGCGCTCCAAATATAGGGGCTCCCACGCATGCGAAGATAAAAAATGTATAAGTGCGGTTCGCAACGGACGTGCTGCCCCCGCCTCTGCTTTTTCGTGGCTTTAGTCCCTGCGCAGGCGCACAAGTTTGTTTTTTCTCAAAATTGGGGAGAAGATGGTGTTCTCAAAGCGCGACACTGGATGGCGCTATAGCGGAAATGTCGAGAAAAAACTGTATTTTTCTATCGGTCCTTTACACTCCCAAAGTCCAATAAACCCTCTCTGCCTGGGCCGCTGAGTACAGCCAGAGCCCGGCTCAGCAGTTGCGAATGTCCAGGGATTCCTCCCACCCCAAAAGGGCCAGGACCAAAAGCTCTTGCTGCTCTTCAAGTAGCCACGCAACCCCATTCACAGCCCCACAAACGCTGCCGCTCCCTCTTTCTCCAGCCTCCCAAAGTCCAAGACAACCTCTCTGCCTGGGCTGCTGAGTAAAACCGGAGCCCGCCTCAGCTATAGCTGACATCCAGGGACTCCTCCCACCCCAAAGGGGCCAGGACCAAAAGCTCTTGCTGCTCTTCAAGTACCCACGCAACCCCATTCACAGACCCACAAACGCTGCCGCTCCCTCTTTCTGCAGCCTCCCAAAGTCCAATACAACCTCTCTGCCTGGGCTACTGAGTAGAACCGGAGCCCAGCTCAGTAATTGCGAACGTCCAGGGATTCCTCCCACCCCAAAGGGGCCAGGACCAAAAGCTCTTGCTGCTCTTCCAGTAGCCACGCAACCTCATTCACAGACCCACAAACGCTGCCGCTCCCTCTTTCTCCAGCCTCCCAAAGTCCCATAAAACCTCTCTGCCTGGGCTGATGAGCAGAGCCGTAGCCCGGCTCAGCAATTACGAAAGTCCAGGGATTCCTCCCACCCCAAAGGGGCCAGGACCAAAAGCTCTTGCTGCTCTTCAAGTACCCACGCAACCCCATTCACAGACCCACAAACGCTGCCGCTCCCTCTTTCTCCAGCCTCCCAAAGTCCAATACTATCTCTCTGCCTGGGCTGCTGAGCAGAGCCAGAGCCCAGCTCAGCAATTGCGAATGTCCAGGGATTCCTCCCACCCCAAAGGGGCCAGGACCAAAAGCTCTTGCTGCTCTTCAAGTAGCCAGGCAACCCCATTCACAGCCCCACAAACGCTGGCGCTCCCTCTTTCTCCAGCCTCCCAAAGTCCAATACAACCTCTCGTCCTGGCCTGCATATTACAGCCGGAGCCCGGTTCAGCAATTGCGAACGTCCAGGGATTCCTCCCACCCCAAAGGGGCCAGGACCAAAAGCTCTTACTGCTCTTCAAGTACCCACGCAACCCCATTCCCAGACCCACAAACGCTGCCGCTCCCTCTTTCTGCAGCCTCCCAAAGTCCAATACAACCTCTCTGCCTGGGCTGCTGAGTAGAACCAGAGACCGGCTCAGCTATGGCGAACGTCCAGGGACTCCTCCCACCCCAAAGGGGCCAGGACCAAAAGCTCTTGCTGCTCTTCAAGTATCCACGCAACCCCATTCACAGACCCACAAACGCTGCCGCTCCCTCTTTCTCCAGCCTCCCAAACTCCAATACAACCTCTCTGCCTGGGCTTCTGAGCAGAGCCGTAACCCGGCTCAGCAATCGCGAACGGACAGATATTCCTCCCACCCCAAAGGGGCCAGCACCAAAAGCTCTTGCTGCTCTTCCAGTATCCATGCAACCCCATTCACAGACGCACAAACGCTGCCGCTCCCTCTTTCTGCAGCCTACCAAAGTACAATACAACCTCTCTGCCTGGGCTGCTGAGTACAGCCGGATCCTGGCTCAGCAATTGCAAATGTCGAGGGATTCCTCCCACCCCAAAGGGGCCAGCACCAACAGCTCTTGCTGCTCTTCAAGCATCCACGCAACCTCATTCACAGACCCACAAACGCTGCCGCTCCCTCTTTCTGCAGCCTCCCAAAGTCCAATACAACCTCTCTGCCTGGGCTGCTGAGTAGAGCCGGAGCCGGGCTCAGCAATAGCGAACGTCCAGGGATTCCTCCCACCCCAAAGGGGCCAGCACCAAAAGCTCTTGCTGCTCTTCAGGTATCCACGCAACCTCATTCACAGCCCCACAAACCCTGCCGCTCCCTCTTTCTGCAGCCTCCCAAACTCCAAGACAACCTCTCTGCCTGGGCTGCACATTACAGCCGGAACCCAGATCACCAATCGCAAACGGCCAGAGATTCCTCCCACCCCGAAAGTGCCACGACCAAAAGCTCTTGCTGCTCTTCAAGTAGCCAGGCATCCCCATTCACAGCCCCACAAACGCTGGCGCTCCCTCTTTCTCCAGCCTCCCAAAGTCCAATACAACCTCTTATCCTGGACTGCAGAGTAGACCCGGATCCTGGCTCAGCAATGGCGGACGTCCAGGGATTCCTCCCACCCCAAAGGGGCCAGGACCAAAAGCTCTTGGTGCTCTTCAAGTAGCCACGCAACCCCATTCACAGACCCACAAACACTGCCGCTCCCTCTTTCTCCAGCCTCCCAAAGTCCAATACAACCTCTCTGCCTGGGCTGCTGAGCAGACCCAGAGCCCGGCTAAGCAATTGCGAACGTCCAGGGATTCCTCCCACCCCAAAGGGGCCAGGACCAAAAGCTCTTGCTGCTCTTCAAGCATCCACGCAACCTCATTCACAGACCCACAACCGCTGCCGCTCCCTCTTTCTGCAGCCTCCCGAAGTCCAATACAACCTCTCTGCCTGGCCTACAGATTACTGCCGGATCCTGGCTCAGCAATTGCGAATGTCCAGGGATTCCTCCCACCCCAAAGGGGCCAGGACCAAAAGCTCTTGCTGCTCTTCAAGGAGCCAGGCAACCCCATTCACAGCCCCACAAATGCTGCTGCTCCCTCTTTCTGAACCCTCCCAAAGTCCAATACAACCTCTCTGCCTGGGCTGCTGAGTACAGCCGGTGCCCAGATCAGCAACTGTGAATGTGCAGGGATTCCTCCCACCCCAAAGGGGCCAGGACCAACACCTCTTGCTGCTCTTCAAGCATCCACGCAACCTCATTCACAGACCCACAAACGCTGCCGCTCCCTCTTTCTGCAGCCTCCCAAAGTCCAATACAACCTCTCTGCCTGGGCTGCTGAGCAGAGCCCGAGCCCGGCTCAGCAATTGCGAACGTCCAGGGATTCCTCCCACCCCAAAGGGGCCAGGACCAAAAGCTCTTGCTGCTCTTCAAGTACCCACGCAACCCCATTCACAGACCCACAAACGCTGCCGCTCCCTCTTTCTGCAGCCTCCCAAAGTCCAATACAACCTCTCTGCCTGGGCTGCTGAGTAGAGCCGGAGCCGGGCTCAGCAATTGCGAACGTCCAGGGATTCCTCCCACCCCAAAGGGGCCAGGACCAAAAGCTCTTGCTGCTCTTCAAGTATCCACGCAACCTCATTCACAGCCCCACAAACCCTGCCGCTCCCTCTTTCTGCAGCCTCCCAAACTCCAAGACAACCTCTCTGCCTCGCCTGCAGATTACAGCCGGAACCCAGATCACCAATCGGAAACGGCCAGAGATTCCTCCCACCCCAAAAGTGCCACGACCAAAAGCTCTTGCTGCTCTTCAATTAGCCAGGCATCCCCATTCACAGCCCCACAAACGCTGGCGCTCCCTCTTTCTGCAGCCTACCAAAGTCCAATACAACCTCTTATCCTGGACTGCAGAGTAGACCCGGATCCTGGCTCAGCAATGGCGGACGTCCAGGGATTCCTCCCACCCCAAAGGGGCCAGGACCAAAAGCTCTTGCTGCTCTTCAAGGAGCCAGGCAACCCCATTCACAGCCCCACAAATGCTGCTGCTCCCTCTTTCTGAACCCTCCCAAAGTCCAATACAACCTCTCTGCCTGGGCTGCTGAGTACAGCCGGTGCCCAGATCAGCAACTGTGAATGTGCAGGGATTCCTCCCACCCCAAAGGGGCCAGGACCAACACCTCTTGCTGCTCTTCAAGCATCCACGCAACCTCATTCACAGACCCACAAACGCTGCCGCTCCCTCTTTCTGCAGCCTCCCAAAGTCCAATACAACCTCTCTGCCTGGGCTGCTGAGCAGAGCCCGAGCCCGGCTCAGCAATTGCGAACGTCCAGGGATTCCTCCCACCCCAAAGGGGCCAGGACCAAAAGCTCTTGCTGCTCTTCAAGTACCCACGCAACCCCATTCACAGACCCACAAACACTGCCGCTCCCTCTTTCTCCAGCCTCCCAAAGTCCAATACAACCTCTCTGCCTGGGCTGCTGAGCAGAGCCGGAGCCCGGCTCAGCAATTGCGAACGTCCAGGGATTCCTCCCACCCCAAAGGGGCCAGCACGAACAGCTCTTGCTGCTCTTCAAGTAGCCACGCAACCCCATTCACAGACCCACAAACGCTGCCGCTCCCTCTATCTCCAGCCTCCCAAAGTCCAATACAACCTCTCTGCCTGGCCTGCAGATTACTGCCGGAGCCCATATCAGCAATCGCGAACGGCCAGAGATTCCTCCCACCCCAAAGGGGCCAGCACCAAAAGCTCTTGCTGCTCTTCCCCTATCCATGCAACCCCATTCACAGCCCCACAAACGCTGCCGCTCCCTCTTTCTGCAGCCTCCCAAAGTCCAATACAACCTCTCTGCCTGGGCTGCTGAGCAGAGCCGGAGCCTGGTTCAGCAATTGCGAATGTCCAGGGATTCCTCCCACCCCAAAGGGGCCAGGACCAAAAGCTCTTGCTGCTCTTCAAGTATCCACGTAACACCATTCACAGACCCACAAACGCTGCCGCTCCCTCTTTCTCCAGCCTCCCAAACTCCAATAAAACCTCTCTGCCTGGGCTGCAGATTACAGCCGGAACCCAGATCAGCAATCGCGAACGGCCAGAGATTCCTCCCACCCCAAAAGTGCCAGGACCAAAAGCTCTTGCTGCTCTTCAAGTAGCCACGCAACCCCATTCACAGACCCACAAACGCTGCCTCTCCCTCTTTCTGCAGCCTCCCAAAGTCCAAGACAACCTCTTATCCTGGACTGCAGAGTAGAGCCGGATCCTGGCTCAGCAATTGCGACTGTCCAGGGATTCCTCCCACCCCAAAGGGGCCAGGACCAAAAGCTCTTGGTGCTCTTCAAGTAGCCAGGCAACCTCATTCACAGACCCAAAAACGCTGCCGCTCCCTCTTTCTGCAGCCTCCCAAACTCCAATACAACCTCTCGTCCTGGGCTGCTGAGCAGAGCCGGAGCCCGGCTCAGCAATTGCGAACGTCCAGGGATTGCTCCCACCCCAAAGGGGCCAGGACCAAAAGCTCTTGCTGCTCTTCAAGCATCCACGCAACCTCATTCACAGACCCACAAACGCTGCCACTCCCTCTTTCTGCAGCCTCCCAAAGTCCAATACAACCTCTCTGCCTGGGCTGCTGAGCAGAGCTGTAACCGGGCTCAGAAATGGCGGACGTCCAGGGATTCCTCCCACCCCAAAGGGGCCAGGACCAAAAGCTCTTGGTGCTCTTCATGTAGCCACGCAACCCCATTCCCAGCCCCACAAACGCTGCCGCTCCCTCCTTCTCCAGCCTCCCAAAGTCCAATAAAACCTCTCTGCCTGGCCTGCAGATTACAGCCAGAGCCGGGATCAGCAATGGCGGACGTCCAGGGATTCCTCCCACCCCAAAGGGGCCAGGACCAAAAGCTCTTGCTGCTCTTCAAGTATCCACGCAACCCCATTCACAGACCCACAAACGCTGCCGCTCCCTCTTCCTCTAGCCTCCCAAACTCCAATACAACCTCTCTGCCTGGGCTGATGAGCAGAGCCGTAGCCCGGCTCAGCAATTGCGAACGTCCAGGGATTCCTCCCACCCCAAAGGGGCCAGGACCAAAAGCTCTTGCTGCTCTTCAAGTATCCACGCAACCTCATTCACAGACCCACAAACGCTGCCGCTCCCTCTTTCTGCAGCCTCCCAAAGTCCAATAAAATCTTTCGTCCGAGGCTGCAGAGCACAGCGGGAGCCCAGCTCAGCAATTCAGAATGTCCAGGGATTCCTCCCACCCCAAAGGGGCCAGGACCAAAAGCTCTTGCTGCTCTTCAAGTACCCACGCAACCCCATTCACAGACCCACAAACACTGCCGCTCCCTCTTTCTCCAGCCTCCCAAAGTCCAATACAACCTCTCTTCCTGGGCTGCTGAGCAGAGCCGGAGCCCGGCTCAGCAATTGCGAACGTCCAGGGATTCCTCCCACCCCAAAGGGGCCAGGACCAAAAGCTCTTGCTGCTCTTCAATTATCCACGCAACCCCATTCACAGACCCACAAACGCTGCCGCTCCCTCTATCTCCACCCTCCCAAAGTCCAATACAACCTCTCTGCCTGGCCTGCAGATTACTGCCGGAGCCCATATCAGCAATCGCAAACGGCCAGAGATTCCTCCCACCCCAAAGGGCCCAGGACCAAAAGCTCTTGCTGCTCTTCCCCTATCCATGCAACCCCATTCACAGCCCCACAAACGCTGCCGCTCCCTCTTTCTGCAGCCTCCCAAAGTCCAATACAACCTCTCTGCCTGGGCTGCTGAGCAGAGCCGGAGCCTGGTTCAGCAATTGCGAATGTCCAGGGATTCCTCCCACCCCAAAGGGGCCAGGACCAAAAGCTCTTGCTGCTCTTCAAGTATCCACGTAACACCATTCACAGACCCACAAACGCTGCCGCTCCCTCTTTCTGCAGCCTCCCAAACTCCAATAAAACCTCTCTGCCTGGGCTGCAGATTACAGCCGGAACCCAGATCAGCAATCGCGAACGGCCAGAGATTCCTCCCACCCCAAAAGTGCCAGGACCAAAAGCTCTTGCTGCTCTTCAAGTAGCCACGCAACCCCATTCACAGACCCACAAACGCTGCCTCTCCCTCTTTCTGCAGCCTCCCAAAGTCCAAGACAACCTCTTATCCTGGACTGCAGAGTAGAGCCGGATCCTGGCTCAGCAATTGCGACTGTCCAGGGATTCCTCCCACCCCAAAGGGGCCAGGACCAAAAGCTCTTGCTGCTCTTCCAGTATCCACGCAACCCCATTCACAGACGCACAAACGCTGCCGCTCCCTCTTTCTCCAGCCTCCCAAACTCCAATACAACCTCTCTGCCTGGGCTGTTGAGCAGAGCCGTAGCCCGGCTCACCAATTGCGAAAGTCCAGGGATTCCTCCCACCCCAAAGGGGCCAGGACCAAAAGCTCTTGCTGGTCTTCAAGTAGCCAGGCAACCCAATTCACAGATCCACAAACGCTAGCGCTTCCTCTTTCTGCAGCCTCCCAAACTCCAATACAACCTCTCTGCCTGGCCTGCTGAGCAGAGCCAGAGCCCAGCTCAGCAATTGCGACTGTCCAGGGACTCCTCCCACCCCAAAGGTGCCAGGACCAAAAGCTCTTGCTGCTCTTCCAGTATCCACGCAACCCCATTCACAGCCCCACAAACGCTGCCACTCCCTCTTTCTCCAGCCTCCCAAAGTCCAATACAACCTCTCGTCCTGGCCTGCAGATTAGAGCCGGAGCCCGGTTCAGCAATTGCGAACGTCCAGGGATTCCTCCCACCCCAAAGGGGCCAGGACCAAAAGCTCTTGCTGCTCTTCAATTAGCCAGGCAACCCCATTCACAGACCCACAAACGCTGCCGCTCCCTCTTTCTGCAGCCTCCCAAACTCCAATACAACCTCTCTGCCTGGCCTGCAGATTACAGCCGGAGCCCAGATAAGCAATCGCGAACGTCCAGGGATTCCTCCCACCCCAAAGGGGCCAGGACCAAAAGCTCTTGCTGCTCTTCAAGTAGCCACGCAACCCCATTCACAGACCCACAAACGCTGCCGCTCCCTCTTTCTCCAGCCTCCCAAACTCCAATACAACCTCTCTGCCTGGGCTGCTGAGTAGAACCAGAGCCCGGCTCAGTAATTGCGACTGTCCAGGGATTCCTCCCACCCCAAAGGGGCCAGCACCAAAAGCTCTTGCTGCTCTTCCAGTATCCACGCAAACCCATTCACAGACCCACAAACGCTGCCGCTCCCTCTTTCTCCAGCCTCCCAAAGTCCAATAAAATCTCTCGTCCTAGGCTGCAGAGCAGAGCCGGAGCCCAGCTCAGTAATTGCGACTGTCCAGGGATTCCTCCCACCCCAAAGGGGCCAGGACCAAAACCTCTTGCTGCTCTTCCAGTATCCACGCAACCCCATTCACAGACCCACAAACGCTGCCGCTCCCTCTTTCTGGAGCCTCCCAAAGTCCAATACAACCTCTCGTCCTGGGCTGCAGATTAGAGCCGGAGCCCGGGTCAGCAATTGCGAACGTCCAGGGATTCCTCCCACCCCAAAGGGGCCAGGACCAAAAGCTCTTGCTGCTCTTCCAGTATCCACGCAACCCCATTCACAGACGCACAAACGCTGCCGCTCCCTCTTTCTCCAGCCTCCCAAAGTCCAATACAACCTCTCTGCCTGGGCTGCTGAGCAGAGCCAGAGCCCAGCTCAGCAATTGCGACTGTCCAGGGATTCCTCCCACCCCAAAGGGGCCAGGACCAAAAGCTCTTGCTGCTCTTCAAGTATTCATGCAACCCCATTCACAGCCCCACAAACGCTGCCGCTCCCTCTTTCTGCAGCCTCCCAAAGTCCAATAAAATCTCTCTGCCTGGGCTGCTGAGCAGAGCCGTAACCAGGCTCAGAAATGGCGGACGTCCAGGGATTCCTCCCACCCCAAAGGGGCCAGGACCAAAAGCTCTTGCTGCTCTTCCAGTATCCACGCAACCCCATTCACAGACCCACAAACGCTGCCACTCCCTCTTTCTGCAGCCTCCCAAAGTCCAATACAACCTCTCTGCCTGGGCCGCTGAGCAGAGACGGAGCCCGGTTCAGAAATTGCGAACGTCCAGGGATTCCTCCCACCCCAAAGGGGCCAGGACCAAAAGCTCTTGCTGCTCTTCAAGCATCCACGCAACCCCATTCACAGACCCACAAACGATGCCGCTTCCTCTTTCTCCAGCCTCCCAAAGTCCAAGACAACCTCTCTGCCTGGCCTGCAGATTACAGCCGGAGCCCAGATCAGCAATCGCGAACGGCCAGAGATTCCTCCCACCCCAAAGGGGCCAGGACCAAAAGCTCTTGCTGCTCTTCCAGTACCCACGCAACCCCATTCCCAGACCCACAAACGCTGCCGCTCCCTCTTTCTGCAGCCTCCCAAAGTCCAATACAACCTCTCTGCCTGGCCTGCAGATTACAGCCGGAACCCAGATCAGCAATCGCGAACGGCCAGAGATTCCTCCCACCCCAAAGGGGCCAGGACTAAAAGCTCTTGCTGCTCTTCAAGTAGCCACGCAACCCCATTCACAGACGCACAAACGCTGCCGCTCCCTCTTTCTGCATCCTCCCACAGTCCAATACAACCTCTCTGCCTGGGCTGCTGAGCAGAGCCCGAGCCCGGCTCAGCAATTGCGACTGTCCAGGGATTCCTCCCACCCCAAAGGGGCCAGGACCAAAAGCTCTTGCTGCTCTTCCAGTATCCATGCAACCCCATTCACAGCCCCACAAACGCTGCCGCTCCCTCTTTCTGCAGCCTACCAAAGTCCAATACAACCAATCTGCCTGGGCTGCTGAGTACAGCCGGATGCTGGGTCAGCAATTGCGAATGTCGAGGGATTCCTCCCACCCCAAAGGGGCCAGGACCAAAAGCTCTTGCTGCTCTTCAAGTAGCCAGGCAACCCCATTCACAGACCCACAAACGCTGCCGCTCCCTCTTTCTGCAGCCTCCCAAACTCCAATAAAACCTCTCTGCCTGGGCTGCAGATTACAGCCGGAACCCAGATCAGCAATTGCAAACGGCCAGACATTCCTCCCACCCCAAAAGTGCCAGGACCAAAAGCTCTTGCTGCTCTTCAAGTAGCCACGCAACCCCATTCACACAACCACAAACGCTGCCTCTCCCTATTTCTGCAGCCTCCCAAAGTCCAAGACAACCTCTTATCCTGGACTGCAGAGTAGAGCCGGATCCTGGCTCAGCAATTGCGACTGTCCAGGGATTCCTCCCACCCCAAAGGGGCCAGGACCAAAAGCTCTTGGTGCTCTTCAAGTAGCCAGGCAACCTCATTCACAGACCCAAAAACGCTGCCGCTCCCTCTTTCTGCAGCCTCCCAAACTCCAATACAACCTCTCGTCCTGGGCTGCTGAGCAGAGCCGGAGCCCGGCTCAGCAATTGCGAACGTCCAGGGATTGCTCCCACCCCAAAGGGGCCAGGACCAAAAGCTCTTGCTGCTCTTCAAGCATCCACGCAACCCCATTCACAGACCCACAAACGCTGCCACTCCCTCTTTCTGCAGCCTCCCAAAGTCCAAGACAACCTCTTATCCTGGCCTGTAGTGTAGAGCCGGATCCTGGCTCAGCAATGGCGGACGTCCAGGGATTCCTCCCACCCCAAAGGGGCCAGGACCAAAAGCTCTTGCTGCTCTTCAAGTAGCCACGCAACCCCATTCACAGCCCCACAAACGCTGCCGCTCCCTCTTTCTGCAGCCTCCCAAAGTCCAAGACAACCTCTCTGCCTGGGCTGCTGAGCAGAGCTGGAGCCCGGCTCAGCAATTGCGAAAGTCCAGGGATTCCTCCCACCCCAAACGGGCCAGCACGAACAGCTCTTTCTGCTCTTCCAGTATCCACGCAACCCCATTCACAGACCCACAAACGCTGCCGCTCCCTCTTTCTGGAGCCTCCCAAACTCCAATACAACCTCTCTGCCTGGCCTGCAGATTACTGCCGGAGCCGGGATCAGCAATGGCGGACGTCCAGGGATTCCTCCCACCCCAAAGGGGCCAGGACCAAAAGCTCTTGCTGCTCTTCCAGTAGCCACGCAACCCCATTCACAGCCCCACAAACGCTGCCGCTCCCTCTTTCTGCAGCCTCCCAAAGTCCAATACAACCTCTCTGCCTGGGCTGCTGAGCAGAGCCCGAGCCCGGCTCAGCAATTGCGAACGTCCAGGGATTCCTCCCACCCCAAAGGGGCCAGGACCAAAAGCTCTTGCTGCTCTTCAAGTACCCACGCAACCCCATTCACAGACCCACAAACGCTGCCGCTCCCTCTTTCTGCAGCCTCCCAAAGTCCAATACAACCTCTCTGCCTGGGCTGCTGAGTAGAGCCGGAGCCGGGCTCAGCAATTGCGAACGTCCAGGGATTCCTCCCACCCCAAAGGGGCCAGGACCAAAAGCTCTTGCTGCTCTTCAAGTATCCACGCAACCTCATTCACAGCCCCACAAACCCTGCCGCTCCCTCTTTCTGCAGCCTCCCAAACTCCAAGACAACCTCTCTGCCTGGGCTGCAGATTACAGCCGGAACCCAGATCACCAATCGCGAACGGCCAGAGATTCCTCCCACCCCAAAAGTGCCAGGACCAAAAGCTCTTGCTGCTCTTCAAGTAGCCAGGCATCCCCATTCACAGCCCCACAAACGCTGGCGCTCCCTCTTTCTCCAGCCTCCCAAAGTCCAATACAACCTCTTATCCTGGACTGCAGAGTAGACCCGGATCCTGGCTCAGCAATGGCGGACGTCCAGGGATTCCTCCCACCCCAAAGGGGCCAGGACCAAAAGCTCTTGCTGCTCTTCAAGTAGCCACGCAACCCCATTCACAGACCCATAAACACTGCCGCTCCCTCTTTCTCCAGCCTCCCAAAGTCCAATACAACCTCTCTGCCTGGGCTGCTGAGCAGACCCAGAGCCCGGCTCAGCAATTGCGAACGTCCAGGGATTGCTCCCACCCCAAAGGGGCCAGGACCAAAAGCTCTTGCTGCTCTTCAAGCATCCACGCAACCTCATTCACAGACCCACAACCGCTGCCGCTCCCTCTTTCTGCAGCCTCCCGAAGTCCAATACAACCTCTCTGCCTGGCCTACAGATTACTGCCGGATCCTGGCTCAGCAATTGCGAATGTCCAGGGATTCCTCCCACCCCAAAGGGGCCAGGACCAAAAGCTCTTGCTGCTCTTCAAGGAGCCAGGCAACCCCATTCACAGCCCCACAAATGCTGCCGCTCCCTCTTTCTGGAGCCTCCCAAAGTCCAATAAAACCTCTCTGCCTGGCCTGCAGATTACAGCCAGAGCCGGGATCAGCAATGGCGGACGTCCAGGGATTCCTCCCACCCCAAAGGGGCCAGGACCAAAAGCTCTTGCTGCTCTTCAAGTAGCCACGCAACCCCATTCACAGACCCACAAACGCTGCCGCTCCCTCTTTCTCTAGCCTCCCAAACTCCAATACAACCTCTCTGCCTGGGCTGATGAGCAGAGCCGTAGCCCGGCTCAGCAATTGCGAACGTCCAGGGATTCCTCCCACCCCAAAGGGGCCAGGACCAAAAGCTCTTGCTGCTCTTCAAGTATCCACGCAACCTCATTCACAGACCCACAAACGCTGCCGCTCCCTCTTTCTGCAGCCTCCCAAAGTCCAATAAAATCTTTCGTCCTAGGCTGCAGAGCACAGCGGGAGCCCAGCTCAGCAATTCAGAATGTCCAGGGATTCCTCCCACCCCAAAGGGGCCAGGACCAAAAGCTCTTGCTGCTCTTCAAGTACCCACGCAACCCCATTCACAGACCCACAAACACTGCCGCTCCCTCTTTCTCCAGCCTCCCAAAGTCCAATACAACCTCTCTGCCTGGGCTGCTGAGCAGAGCCAGAGCCCGGCTCAGCAATTGCGAACGTCCAGGGATTCCTCCCACCCCAAAGGGGCCAGCACGAACAGCTCTTGCTGCTCTTCAAGTAGCCACGCAACCCCATTCACAGACCCACAAACGCTGCCGCTCCCTCTATCTCCAGCCTCCCAAACTCCAATACAACCTCTCTGCCTGGCCTGCAGATTACTGCCGGAGCCCATATCAGCAATCGCGAACGGCCAGAGATTCCTCCCACCCCAAAAGTGCCAGGACCAAAAGCTCTTGCTGCTCTTCAAGTAGCCACGCAACCCCATTCACAGACCCACAAACGCTGCCTCTCCCTCTTTCTGCAGCCTCCCAAAGTCCAAGACAACCTCTTATCCTGGACTGCAGAGTAGAGCCGGATCCTGGCTCAGCAATTGCGACTGTCCAGGGATTCCTCCCACCCCAAAGGGGCCAGGACCAAAAGCTCTTGCTGCTCTTCAAGTATCCACGCAACCTCATTCACAGACCCACAAACGCTGCCGCTCCCTCTTTCTGCAGCCTCCCAAACTCCAATACAACCTCTCGTCCTAGGCTGCAGAGCACAGCGGGAGCCCAGCTCAGCAATTCAGAATGTCCAGGGATTCCTCCCACCCCAAAGGGGCCAGGACCAAAAGCTCTTGCTGCTCTTTCAGTATCCACGCAACCCCATTCACAGCCCCACAAACGCTGCCGCTCCCTCTTTCTCCAGCCTCCCAAACTCCAATACAACCTCTCTGCCTGGGCTGTTGAGCAGAGCCGTAGCCCGGCTCACCAATTGCGAAAGTCCAGGGATTCCTCCCACCCCAAAGGGGCCAGGACCAAAAGCTCTTGCTGGTCTTCAAGTAGCCAGGCAACCCAATTCACAGATCCACAAACGCTAGCGCTTCCTCTTTCTGCAGCCTCCCAAACTCCCATACAACCTCTCTGCCTGGCCTGCTGAGCAGAGCCAGAGCCCAGCTCAGCAATTGCGACTGTCCAGGGACTCCTCCCACCCCAAAGGTGCCAGGACCAAAAGCTCTTGCTGCTCTTCCAGTATCCACGCAACCCCATTCACAGCCCCACAAACGCTGCCACTCCCTCTTTCTGCAGCCTCCCAAAGTCCAATACAACCTCTCGTCCTGGCCTGCAGATTAGAGCCGGAGCCCGGTTCAGCAATTGCGAACGTCCAGGGATTCCTCCCACCCCAAAGGGGCCAGGACCAAAAGCTCTTGCTGCTCTTCAATTAGCCAGGCAACCCCATTCACAGACCCACAAACGCTGCCGCTCCCTCTTTCTGCAGCCTCCCAAACTCCAATACAACCTCTCTGCCTGGCCTGCAGATTACAGCCGGAGCCCAGATAAGCAATCGCGAACGTCCAGGGATTCCTCCCACCCCAAAGGGGCCAGGACCAAAAGCTCTTGCTGCTCTTCAAGTAGCCACGCAACCCCATTCACAGACCCACAAACGCTGCCGCTCCCTATTTCTGCAGCCTCCCAAAGTCCAATACAACCTCTCTGCCTGGGCTGCTGAGTAGAACCAGAGCCCGGCTCAGTAATTGCGACTGTCCAGGGATTCCTCCCACCCCAAAGGGGCCAGCACCAAAAGCTCTTGCTGCTCTTCCAGTATCCACGCAAACCCATTCACAGACCCACAAACGCTGCCGCTCCCTCTTTCTCCAGCCTCCCAAAGTCCAATAAAATCTCTCGTCCTAGGCTGCAGAGCAGAGCCGGAGCCCAGCTCAGTAATTGCGACTGTCCAGGGATTCCTCCCACCCCAAAGGGGCCAGGACCAAAACCTCTTGCTGCTCTTCCAGTATCCACGCAACCCCATTCACAGACCCACAAACGCTGCCGCTCTTTCTTTCTTCAGCCTCCCAAAGTCCAATACAACCTCTCGTCCTGGGCTGCAGATTAGAGCCGGAGCCCGGGTCAGCAATTGCGAATGTCCAGGGATTCCTCCCACCCCAAAGGGGCCAGGACCAAAAGCTCTTGCTGCTCTTCCAGTATCCACGCAACCCCATTCACAGACCCACAAACGCTGCCGCTCCCTCTTTCTGCAGCCTCCCAAAGTCCAATACAACCTCTCTGCCTGGGCTGCTGAGCAGAGCCAGAGCCCAGCTCAGCAATTGCGACTGTCCAGGGATTCCTCCCACCCCAAAGGGGCCAGGACCAAAAGCTCTTGCTGCTCTTCAAGTATTCATGCAACCCCATTCACAGCCCCACAAACGCTGCCGCTCCCTCTTTCTGCAGCCTCCCAAAGTCCAATAAAATCTCTCTGCCTGGGCTGCTGAGCAGAGCCGTAACCAGGCTCAGAAATGGCGGACGTCCAGGGATTCCTCCCACCCCAAAGGGGCCAGGACCAAAAGCTCTTGCTGCTCTTCCAGTATCCACGCAACCCCATTCACAGACCCACAAACGCTGCCACTCCCTCTTTCTGCAGCCTCCCAAAGTCCAATACAACCTCTCTGCCTGGGCCGCTGAGCAGAGACGGAGCCCGGTTCAGAAATTGCGAACGTCCAGGGATTCCTCCCACCCCAAAGGGGCCAGGACCAAAAGCTCTTGCTGCTCTTCAAGCATCCACGCAACCCCATTCCCAGACCCACAAACGCTGCCGCTTCCTCTTTCTCCAGCCTCCCAAAGTCCAAGACAACCTCTCTGCCTGGCCTGCAGATTACAGCCGGAGCCCAGATCAGCAATCGCGAACGGCCAGAGATTCCTCCCACCCCAAAGGGGCCAGGACCAAAAGCTCTTGCTGCTCTTCCAGTATCCATGCAACCCCATTCACAGACGCACAAACGCTGCCGCTCCCTCTTTCTCCAGCCTCCCAAAGTCCAATACAACCTCTCTGCCTGGCCTGCAGATTACTGCCGGAGCCCATATCAGCAATCGCGAACGGCCAGAGATTCCTCCCACCCCAAAGGGGCCAGGACCAAAAGCTCTTGCTGCTCTTCCAGTATCCATGCAACCCCATTCACAGCCCCACAAACGCTGCCGCTCCCTCTTTCTGCAGCCTACCAAAGTCCAATACAACCTCTCTGCCTGGGCTGCTGAGTACAGCCGGATGCTGGGTCAGCAATTGCGAATGTCGAGGGATTCCTCCCACCCCAAAGGGGCCAGGACCAAAAGCTCTTGCTGCTCTTCAAGTAGCCAGGCAACCCCATTCACAGACCCACAAACGCTGCCGCTCCCTCTTTCTGCAGCCTCCCAAAGTCCAATACAACCTCTCTGCCTGGGCTGCTGAGCAGAGCCGGAGCCTAGTTCAGCAATTGCGAACATCCAGGGATTCCTCCCACCCCAAAGGGGCCAGGACCAAAAGCTCTTGCTGCTCTTCAAGTATCCACGTAACACCATTCACAGACCCAAAAACGCTGCCGCTCCCTCTTTCTGCAGCCTCCCAAAGTCCAATGCAACCTCTCGTCCTGGGCTGCTGAGCAGAGCCGGAGCCCGGCTCAGCAATTGCGAACGTCCAGGGATTGCTCCCACCCCAAAGGGGCCAGGACCAAAAGCTCTTGCTGCTCTTCAAGCATCCACGCAACCTCATTCACAGACCCACAAACGCTGCCACTCCCTCTTTCTGCAGCCTCCCAAACTCCAATACAACCTCTCTGCCTGGGCTGCTGAGTAGAACCAGAGCCCGGCTCAGCAATCGCGAACGGCCAGATATTCCTCCCACCCCAAAGGGGCCAGGACCAAAAGCTCTTGCTGCTCTTCAAGTAGCCACGCAACCCCATTCACAGACCCACAAACGCTGCCGCTCCCTCTTTCTGCAGCCTCCCAAAGTCCAATACAACCTCTCTGCCTGGGCTGCTGAGCAGAGCTGGAGCCCGGCTCAGCAATTGCGCAAGTCCAGGGATTCCTCCCACCCCAAACGGGCCAGCACGAACAGCTCTTTCTGCTCTTCCAGTATCCACGCAACCCCATTCACAGACCCACAAACGCTGCCGCTCCCTCTTTCTGGAGCCTCCCAAAGTCCAATACAACCTCTCTGCCTGGCCTGCAGATTACTGCCGGAGCCGGGATCAGCAATGGCGGACGTCCAGGGATTCCTCCCACCCCAAAGGGGCCAGGACCAAAAGCTCTTGCTGCTCTTCAAGTAGCCACGCAACCCCATTCACAGCCCCACAAACGCTGCCGCTCCCTCTTTCTCCAGCCTCCCAAAGTCCAATACAACCTCTCGTCCTGGGCTGCAGGTTACAGCCGGATCCCGGTTCAGCACTTGCGAACGTCCAGGGATTCCTCCCACCCCAAAGGGGCCAGGACCAAAAGCTCTTGCTGCTCTTCAAGTAGCCACGCAACCCCATTCACAGACCCACAAACGCTGCCTCTCCCTCTTTCTGCAGCCTCCCAAAGTCCAATACAACCTCTCTGCCTGGCCTGCAGATTACAGCCGGAGCCCAGATAAGCAATCGCGAACGTCCAGGGATTCCTCCCACCCCAAAGGGCCCAGGACCAAAAGCTCTTGCTGCTCTTCAAGTAGCCACGCAACCCCATTCACAGACCTACAAACGCTGCCGCTCCCTCTTTCTGCAGCCTCCCAAAGTCCAATACAACCTCTCTGCCTGGGCTGCTGAGTAGAACCAGAGCCCGGCTCAGCAATGGCGGACGTCCAGGGATTCCTCCCACCCCAAAGGGGCCAGGACCAAAAGCTCTTGCTGCTCTTCCAGTATCCACGCAAACCCATTCACAGCCCCACAAACGCTGCCGCTCCCTCTTTCTGCAGCCTCCCAAAGTCCAATAAAATCTCTCGTCCTAGGCCGCAGAGCAGAGCCGGAGCCCAGCTCAGTAATTGCGACTGTCCAGGGATTCCTCCCACCCCAAAGGGGCCAGGACCAAAACCTCTTGCTGCTCTTCCAGTATCCACGCAACCCCATTCACAGACCCACAAACGCTGCCGCTCCCTCTTTCTGGAGCCTCCCAAAGTCCAATACAACCTCTCGTCCTGGGCTGCAGATTAGAGCCGGAGCCCGGGTCAGCAATTGCGAATGTCCAGGGATTCCTCCCACCCCAAAGGGGCCAGGACCAAAAGCTCTTGCTGCTCTTCCAGTATCCACGCAACCCCATTCACAGACCCACAAACGCTGCCGCTCCCTCTTTCTGCAGCCTCCCAAAGTCCAATACAACCTCTCTGCCTGGGCTGCTGAGCAGAGCCAGAGCCCAGCTCAGCAATGGCGGACGTCCAGGGATTCCTCCCACCCCAAAGGGGCCAGGACCAAAAGCTCTTGCTGCTCTTCAAGTATTCATGCAACCCCATTCACAGCCCCACAAACGCTGCCGCTCCCTCTTTCTGCAGCCTCCCAAAGTCCAATAAAATCTCTCTGCCTGGGCTGCTGAGCAGAGCCGTAACCAGGCTCAGAAATGGCGGACGTCCAGGGATTCCTCCCACCCCAAAGGGGCCAGGACCAAAAGCTCTTGCTGCTCTTCCAGTATCCACGCAACCCCATTCACAGACCCACAAACGCTGCCACTCCCTCTTTCTGCAGCCTCCCAAAGTCCAATACAACCTCTCTGCCTGGGCCGCTGAGCAGAGACGGAGCCCGGTTCAGAAATTGCGAACGTCCAGGGATTGCTCCCACCCCAAAGGGGCCAGGACCAAAAGCTCTTGCTGCTCTTCAAGCATCCACGCAACCCCATTCACAGACCCACAAACGATGCCGCTTCCTCTTTCTCCAGCCTCCCAAAGTCCAAGACAACCTCTCTGCCTGGCCTGCAGATTACAGCCGGAGCCCAGATCAGCAATCGCGAACGGCCAGAGATTCCTCCCACCCCAAAGGGGCCAGGACCAAAAGCTCTTGCTGCTCTTCCAGTACCCACGCAACCCCATTCCCAGACCCACAAACGCTGCCGCTCCCTCTTTCTGCAACCTCCCAAAGTCCAATACAACCTCTCTGCCTGGCCTGCAGATTACAGCCGGAACCCAGATCAGCAATCGCGAACGGCCAGAGATTCCTCCCACCCCATAGGTGCCAGGACCAAAAGCTCTTGCTGCTCTTCCAGTATCCATGCAACCCCATTCACAGACGCACAAACGCTGCCGCTCCCTCTTTCTCCAGCCTCCCAAAGTCCAATACAACCTCTCTGCCTGGCCTGCAGATTACTGCCGGAGCCCATATCAGCAATCGCGAACGGCCAGAGATTCCTCCCACCCCAAAGGGGCCAGGACCAAAAGCTCTTGCTGCTCTTCCAGTATCCATGCAACCCCATTCACAGCCCCACAAATGCTGCCGCTCCCTCTTTCTGCAGCCTACCAAAGTCCAATACAACCTCTCTGCCTGGGCTGCTGAGTACAGCCGGATGCTGGGTCAGCAATTGCGAATGTCGAGGGATTCCTCCCACCCCAAAGGGGCCAGGATCAAAAGCTCTTGCTGCTCTTCAAGTAGCCAGGCAACCCCATTCACAGACCCACAAACGCTGCCGCTCCCTCTTTCTCCAGCCTCCCAAAGTCCAAGACAACCTCTCTGCCTGGGCTGCTGAGCAGAGCCGGAGCCTAGTTCAGCAATTGCGAACATCCAGGGATTCCTCCCACCCCAAAGGGGCCAGGACCAAAAGCTCTTGCTGCTCTTCAAGTATCCACGTAACACCATTCACAGACCCAAAAACGCTGCCGCTCCCTCTTTCTGCAGCCTCCCAAAGTCCAATGCAACCTCTCGTCCTGGGCTGCTGAGCAGAGCCGGAGCCCGGCTCAGCAATTGCGAACGTCCAGGGATTGCTCCCACCCCAAAGGGGCCAGGACCAAAAGCTCTTGCTGCTCTTCAAGCATCCACGCAACCTCATTCACAGACCCACAAACGCTGCCACTCCCTCTTTCTGCAGCCTCCCAAAGTCCAAGACAACCTCTTATCCTGGCCTGTAGTGTAGAGCCGGATCCTGGCTCAGCAATGGCGGACGTCCAGGGATTCCTCCCACCCCAAAGGGGCCAGGACCAAAAGCTCTTGCTGCTCTTCAAGTAGCCACGCAACCCCATTCACAGACCCACAAACGCTGCCGCTCCCTCTTTCTGCAGCCTCCCAAAGTCCAATACAACCTCTCTGCCTGGGCTGCTGAGCAGAGCTGGAGCCCGGCTCAGCAATTGCGAAAGTCCAGGGATTCCTCCCACCCCAAACGGGCCAGCACGAACAGCTCTTTCTGCTCTTCCAGTATCCACGCAACCCCATTCACAGACCCACAAACGCTGCCGCTCCCTCTTTCTGGAGCCTCCCAAAGTCCAATACAACCTCTCTGCCTGGCCTGCAGATTACTGCCGGAGCCGGGATCAGCAATGGCGGACGTCCAGGGATTCCTCCCACCCCAAAGGGGCCAGGACCAAAAGCTCTTGCTGCTCTTCCAGTAGCCACGCAACCCCATTCACAGCCCCACAAACGCTGCCGCTCCCTCTTTCTGCAGCCTCCCAAAGTCCAATACAACCTCTCTGCCTGGCCTGCAGATTACAGCCGGAGCCCAGATAAGCAATCGCGAACGTCCAGGGATTCCTCCCACCCCAAAGGGGCCAGGACCAAAAGCTCTTGCTGCTCTTCAAGTAGCCACGCAACCCCATTCACAGACCTACAAACGCTGCCGCTCCCTCTTTCTGCAGCCTCCCAAAGTCCAATACAACCTCTCTGCCTGGGCTGCTGAGTAGAACCAGAGCCCGGCTCAGCAATGGCGGACGTCCAGGGATTCCTCCCACCCCAAAGGGGCCAGGACCAAAAGCTCTTGCTGCTCTTCCAGTATCCACGCAAACCCATTCACAGCCCCACAAACGCTGCCGCTCCCTCTTTCTGCAGCCTCCCAAAGTCCAATACAATCTCTCGTCCTAGGCTGCAGAGCAGAGCCGGAGCCCAGCTCAGTAATTGCGACTGTCCAGGGATTCCTCCCACCCCAAAGGGGCCAGGACCAAAACCTCTTGCTGCTCTTCCAGTATCCACGCAACCCCATTCACAGACCCACAAACGCTGCCACTCCCTCTTTCTGCAGCCTCCCAAAGTCCAATACAACCTCTCGTCCTGGGCTGCAGATTACAGCCGGATCCCGGTTCAGCAATTGCGAACGTCCAGGGATTCCTCCCACCCCAAAGGCGCCAGGACCAAAAGCTCTTGCTGCTCTTCCAGTATCCACGCAAACCCATTCACAGCCCCACAAACGCTGCCGCTCCCTCTTTCTCCAGCCTCCCAAAGTCCAATAAAATCTCTCGTCCTGGGCTGCAGATTAGAGCCGGAGCCCGGGTCAGCAATTGCGAACGTCCAGGGATTCCTCCCACCCCAAAGGGGCCAGGACCAAAAGCTCTTGCGGCTCTTCCAGTAGCCACGCAACCCCATTCACAGACCCACAAACGCTGCCGCTCCCTCTTTCTGCAGCCTCCCAAAGTCCAATAAAACCTCTCTGCCTGGGCTGCTGAGCAGAGCCAGAGCCCAGCTCAGCAATTGCGACTGTCCAGGGATTCCTCCCAACCCAAAGGGGCCAGGACCAAAAGCTCTTGCTGCTCTTCAAGTATTCATGCAACCCCATTCACAGCCCCACAAACGCTGCCGCTCCCTCTTTCTGCAGCCTCCCAAAGTCCAATACAACCTCTCTGCCTGGGCTGCTGAGCAGAGCCGTAACCAGGCGCAGAAATGGCGGACGTCCAGGGATTCCTCCCACCCCAAAGGGGCCAGGACCAAAAGCTCTTGCTGCTCTTCCAGTACCCACGCAACCCCATTCACAGACCCACAAACGCTGCCGCTCCCTCTTTCTCCAGCCTGCCAAAGTCCAATACAACCTCTCTGCCTGGCCTGCAGATTACAGCCGGAACCCAGATCAGCAATCGCGAATGGCCAGAGATTCCTCCCACCCCAAAGGGCCCAGGACCAAAAGCTCTTGCTGCTCTTCAAGTAGCCACGCAACCCCATTCACAGCCCCACAAACGCTGCCGCTCCCTCTTTCTGCAGCCTCCCAAAGTCCAATACAACCTCTCTGCCTGGGCTGCTGAGTACAGCCGGAACCTGACTCAGCAATTGCGAATGTCCAGGGATTCCTCCCACCCCAAAGGGGCCAGGACCAAAAGCTCTTGCTGCTCTTCAAGTAGCCACGCATCTCCATTCACAGACCCACAAATGCTGCCGCTCCCTCTTTCTGCAGCCTCCCAAAGTCCAATACAACCTCTCTTCCAGGGCCGCTGAGTAGAGCCGGTGCCCAGATCAGCAACTGCGAATGTGCAGGGATTTTTCCCACCCCAAAGGGGCCAGCACCAACAGCTCTTGCTGCTCTTCAAGCATCCACGCAACCTCATTCACAGACCCACAAACGCTGCCGCTCCCTCTTTCTCCAGCCTCCCAAAGTCCAAGAAAACCTCTCTGCCTGGGCTGCTGAGCAGAGCCGGAGCCTGGTTCAGCAATTGCGACTGTCCAGGGATTCCTCCCACCCCAAAGGGGCCAGGACCAAAAGCTCTTGCTGCTCTTCCAGTATCCACGCAACCCCATTCACAGACCCACAAATGCTGCCGCTCCCTCTTTCTGCAGCCTCCCAAAGTCCAATACAACCTCTCTGCCTGGGCTGCAGATTACAGCCGGAACCCAGATCAGCAATCGCGAACGGCCAGAGATTCCTCCCACCCCAAAAGTGCCAGGACCAAAAGCTCTTGCTGCTCTTCAAGTAGTCAGGCATCCCCATTCACAGCCCCACAAACGCTGCCGCTCCCTCTTTCTCCAGCCTCCCAAAGTCCAATACAACCTCTCTGCCTGGACTGCAGAGTAGAGCCGGATCCTGGCTCAGCAATCGCGAATGTCCAGGGATTCCTCCCACCCCAAAGGGGCCAGGACCAAAAGCTCTTGCTGCTCTTCCAGTAGCCACGCAACCCCATTCACAGACCCACAAACACTGCCGCTCCCTCTTTCTGCAGCCTCCCAAAGTCCCATAAAACCTCTCTGCCTGGGCTGCTGAGTACAGCCGGATCCTGGCTCAGCAATCGCGAATGTCCAGGAATTCCTCCCACCCCAAAGGGGCCAGGACCAAAAGCTCTTGCTGCTCTTCAAGTAGCCACGCAACCCCATTCACAGACCCACAAACGCTGGTGCTCCCTCTTTCTGCAGCCTCCCAAAATCCGATACAACCTCTCTGCATGGGCTGCTGAGCAGAGACGGAGCCCGGTTCAGCAATTGCGAATGTGCAGGGATTCCTCCCACCCCAAAGGGGCCAGGACTAAAAGCTCTTGCTGCTCTTCAAGTATCCACGCAACCCCATTCACAGACCCAAAAACGCTGCCGCTCCCTCTTTCTGCAGCCTCCCGAAGTCCAAGACAACCTCTCTGCCTGGGCTGCTGAGCAGAGCCGGAGCCTGGATCAGCAATGGCGGACGTCCAGGGATTCCTCCCACCCCAAAGGGGCCAGGACCAAAAGCTCTTGCTGCTCTTCAAGTAGCCAGGCCAGGACTCTTTTTGCAGCCTCCCTTTCTCGATCCAATATCGGGGGAGGTTTCGTTACGATCCCAAGGACGAGATTAAGACACTGGAATCGGTCAGATGTCGTACAACCTTTCACTTTTATTGGAGGGGAGAAGAGAACGGAGGGAGGAGGGAGGGCAAGGGAGGAGAGGAAAAGAATAGGGGAGAGACAGTTAGAAAGAGAAGGAGAAGGAGGAGTTTACCACCACCACTTCGAGTCTGATGATCTTCGCAGGGTCTTCGGTGGCCTCAGGCTCCGTCGGGGACTGAAGCGGGGGGCGGGGGGGAGCCTCGAGGGTGCAGGATTGGAAGGAGTGGTCTCGCGCGCGCCGCCGCCACACCCGCCGAGGGGCACGTGCGCTCCAAATATAGGGGCTCCCACGCATGCGAAGATAAAAAATGTATAAGTGCGGTTCGCAACGGACGTGCTGCCCCCGCCTCTGCTTTTTCGTGGCTTTACTCCCTGCGCAGGCGCACAAGTTTGTTTTTTCTCAAAATTGGGGAGAAGATGGTGTTCTCAAAGCGCGACACTGGATGGCGCTATAGCGGAAATGTCGAGAAAAAACTGTATTTTTCTATCGGTCCTTTACACTCCCAAAGTCCAATAAACCCTCTCTGCCTGGGCCGCTGAGTACAGCCAGAGCCCGGCTCAGCAGTTGCGAATGTCCAGGGATTCCTCCCACCCCAAAGGGGCCAGGACCAAAAGCTCTTGCTGCTCTTCAAGTAGCCACGCAACCCCATTCACAGCCCCACAAACGCTGCCGCTCCCTCTTTCTGCAGCCTCCCAAAGTCCAATACAACCTCTCGTCCTGGCCTGCAGATTACAGCCGGAGCCCGGCTCAGCAATTGCGAACGTCCAGGGATTCCTCCCACCCCAAAGGGGCCAGGACCAAAAGCTCTTGCTGCTCTTCAAGTACCCACGCAACCCCATTCCCAGACCCACAAACGCTGCCGCTCCCTCTTTCTCCAGCCTCCCAAAGTCCAATACAACCTCTCTGCCTGGGCTGCTGAGCAGAGCCGTAACCCGGCTCAGCAATCGCGAACGGCCAGATATTCCTCCCACCCCAAAGGGGCAGGACCAAAAGCTCTTGCTGCTCTTCCAGTATCCATGCAACCCCATTCACAGACGCACAAACGCTGCCGCTCCCTCTTTCTGCAGCCTACCAAAGTCCAATACAACCTCTCTGCCTGGGCTGCTGAGTACAGCCGGATCCTGGCTCAGCAATTGCAAATGTCGAGGGATTCCTCCCACCCCAAAGGGGCCAGCACCAACAGCTCTTGCTGCTCTTCAAGCATCCACGCAACCTCATTCACAGACCCACAAAGGCTGCCGCTCCCTCTTTCTGCAGCCTCCCAAAGTCCAATACTATCTCTCTGCCTGGGCTGCTGAGTAGAGCCGGAGCCGGGCTCAGCAACTGCGAATGTCCAGGGATTCCTCCCACCCCAAAGGGGCCAGGACCAAAAGCTCTTGCTGCTCTTCAAGTATCCACGCAACCTCATTCACAGCCCCACAAACCCTGCCGCTCCCTCTTTCTGCAGCCTCCCAAACTCCAAGACAACCTCTCTGCCTGGCCTGCAGATTACAGCCGGAACCCAGATCAGCAATCGCGAACGGCCAGAGATTCCTCCCACCCCAAAAGTGCCAGGACCAAAAGCTCTTGCTGCTCTTCAAGTAGCCAGGCATCCCCATTCACAGCCCCACAAACGCTGGCGCTCCCTCTTTCTCCAGCCTCCCAAAGTCCAATACAACCTCTTATCCTGGACTGCAGAGTAGACCCGGATCCTGGCTCAGCAATGGCGGACGTCCAGGGATTCCTCCCACCCCAAAGGGGCCAGGACCAAAAGCTCTTGGTGCTCTTCAAGTAGCCACGCAACCCCATTCACAGACCCACAAACACTGCCGCTCCCTCTTTCTCCAGCCTCCCAAAGTCCAATACAACCTCTCTGCCTGGGCTGCTGAGCAGACCCAGAGCCCGGCTCAGCAATTGCGAACGTCCAGGGATTGCTCCCACCCCAAAGGGGCCAGGACCAAAAGCTCTTGCTGCTCTTCAAGTAGCCACGCAACCTCATTCACAGACCCACAACCGCTGCCGCTCCCTCTTTCTGCAGCCTCCCGAAGTCCAATACAACCTCTCTGCCTGGCCTACAGATTACTGCCGGATCCTGGCTCAGCAATTGCGAATGTCCAGGGATTCCTCCCACCCCAAAGGGGCCAGGACCAAAAGCTCTTGCTGCTCTTCAAGGAGCCAGGCAACCCCATTCACAGACCCACAAATGCTGCTGCTCCCTCTTTCTGAACCCTCCCAAAGTCCAATACAACCTCTCTGCCTGGGCTGCTGAGTACAGCCGGTGCCCAGATCAGCAACTGTGAATGTGCAGGGATTCCTCCCACCCCAAAGGGGCCAGGACCAACACCTCTTGCTGCTCTTCAAGCATCCACGCAACCTCATTCACAGACCCACAAACGCTGCCGCTCCCTCTTTCTGCAGCCTCCCAAAGTCCAAGACAACCTCTTATCCTGGCCTGCAGAGTAGAGCCGGATCCTGGCTCAGCAATGGCGGACGTCCAGGGATTCCTCCCACCCCAAAGGGGCCAGGACCAAAAGCTCTTGCTGCTCTTCAAGTACCCACGCAACCCCATTCACAGACCCACAAACACTGCCGCTCCCTCTTTCTCCAGCCTCCCAAAGTCCAATACAACCTCTCTGCCTGGGCTGCTGAGCAGAGCCGGAGCCCGGCTCAGCAATTGCGAACGTCCAGGGATTCCTCCCACCCCAAAGGGGCCAGCACGAACACCTCTTGCTGCTCTTCAAGTAGCCAAGCAACCCCATTCACAGACCCACAAACGCTGCCGCTCCCTCTTTCTGCAGCCTCCCAAAATCCAATACAACCTCTCTGCCTGGCCTGCAGATTACTGCCGGAGCCCATATCAGCAATCGCGAACGGCCAGAGATTCCTCCCACCCCAAAGGGGCCAGCACCAAAAGCTCTTGCTGCTCTTCCCCTATCCATGCAACCCCATTCACAGCCCCACAAACGCTGCCGCTCCCTCTTTCTGCAGCCTCCCAAAGTCCAATACAACCTCTCTGCCTGGGCTGCTGAGCAGAGCCGGAGCCTGGTTCAGCAATTGCGAATGTCCAGGGATTCCTCCCACCCCAAAGGGGCCAGGACCAAAAGCTCTTGCTGCTCTTCAAGTATCCACTTAACACCATTCACAGACCCACAAACGCTGTCGCTCCCTCTTTCTGCAGCCTCCCAAACTCCAATAAAACCTCTCTGCCTGGGCTGCAGATTACAGCCGGAACCCAGATCAGCAATCGCGAACGGCCAGAGATTCCTCCCACCCCAAAAGTGCCAGGACCAAAAGCTCTTGCTGCTCTTCAAGTAGCCACGCAACCCCATTCACATACCCACAAACGCTGCCTCTCCCTCTTTCTGCAGCCTCCCAAAGTCCAAGAGAACCTCTTATCCTGGACTGCAGAGTAGAGCCGGATCCTGGCTCAGCAATTGCGACTGTCCAGGGATTCCTCCCACCCCAAAGGGGCCAGGACCAAAAGCTCTTGGTGCTCTTCAAGTAGCCAGGCAACCTCATTCACAGACCCACAAACGCTGCCGCTCCCTCTTTCTGCAGCCTCCCAAAGTCCAATACAACCTCTCTGCCTGGGCTGCTGAGCAGAGCCGTAACCGGGCTCAGAAATGGCGGACGTCCAGGGATTCCTCCCACCCCAAAGGGGCCAGGACCAAAAGCTCTTGGTGCTCTTCCAGTATCCACGCAACCCCATTCACAGACCCACAAACGCTGCCGCTCCCTCTTTCTCCAGCCTCCCAAAGTCCAATACAACCTCTCTGCCTGGGCTGATGAGCAGAGCCGTAGCCCGGCTCAGCAATTGCGAACGTCCAGGGATTCCTCCCACCCCAAATGTGCCAGGACCAAAAGCTCTTGCTGCTCTTCAAGTATCCACGCAACCTCATTCACAGACCCACAAACGCTGCCGCTCCCTCTTTCTGCAGCCTTCCAAAGTCCAATAAAATCTTTCGTCCTAGGCTGCAGAGCACAGCGGGAGCCCAGCTCAGCAATTCAGAATGTCCAGGGATTCCTCCCACCCCAAAGGGGCCAGGACCAAAAGCTCTTGCTGCTCTTCCAGTATCCACGCAACCCCATTCACAGCCCCACAAACGCTGCCGCTCCCTCTTTCTCCAGCCTCCCAAAGCCCAAGACAACCTCTCTGCCTGGGCCGCTGAGTACAGCCAGAGCCCGGCTCAGCAATTGCGAAAGTCCAGGGATTCCTCCCACCCCAAAGGGGCCAGGACCAAAAGCTCTTGCTGCTCTTCAAGTAGCCAGGCAACCCAATTCACAGCCCCACAAACACTGCCGCTCCATATTTCTGCAGCCTCCCAAAGTCCAATACAACCTCTCTGCCTGGGCTGCTGAGCAGAGCCAGAGCCCAGCTCAGCAATTGCGACTGTCCAGGGACTCCTCCCACCCCAAAGGGGCCAGGACCAAAAGCTCTTGCTGCTCTTCCAGTAGCCACGCAACCCCATTCACAGCCCCACAAACGCTGCCACTCCCTCTTTCTGCAGCCTCCCAAAGTCCAATACAACCTCTCGTCCTGGCCTGCAGATTAGAGCCGGAGCCCGGTTCAGCAATTGCGAACGTCCAGGGATTCCTCCCACCCCAAAGGGGCCAGGACCAAAAGCTCTTGCTGCTCTTCAATTAGCCACGCAACCCCATTCACAGACCCACAAACGCTGCTGCTCCCTCTTTCTGCAGCCTCCCAAACTCCAATACAACCTCTCTGCCTGGCCTGCAGATTACAGCCGGAGCCCAGATAAGCAATCGCGAACGTCCAGGGATTCCTCCCACCCCAAAGGGGCCAGGACCAAAAGCTCTTGCTGCTCTTCAAGTAGCCACGCAACCCCATTCACAGACCCACAAACGCTGCCGCTCCCTCTTTCTGCAGCCTCCCAAAGTCCAATACAACCTCTCTGCCTGGGCTGCTGAGTAGAACCAGAGCCCGGCTCAGTAATTGCGAATGTCCAGGGATTCCTCCCACCCCAAAGGGGCCAGCACCAAAAGCTCTTGCTGCTCTTCCAGTATCCACGCAAATCCATTCACAGACCCACAAACGCTGCCGCTCCCTCTTTCTGCAGCCTCCCAAAGTCCAATAAAATCTCTCGTCCTAGGCTGCAGAGCAGAGCCGGAGCCCAGCTCAGTAATTGCGACTGTCCAGGGATTCCTCCCACCCCAAAGGGGCCAGGACCAAAACCTCTTGCTGCTCTTCCAGTATCCACGCAACCCCATTCACAGACCCACAAACGCTGCCGCTCCCTCTTTCTGGAGCCTCCCAAAGTCCAATACAACCTCTCTGCCTGGGCTGCAGATTAGAGCCGGAGCCCGGCTCAGCAATTGCGAACGTCCAGGGATTCCTCCCACCCCAAAGGGGCCAGCACCAACAGCTCTTGCTGCTCTTCCAGTATCCACGCAACCCCATTCACAGACCCACAAACGCTGCCGCTCCCTCTTTCTGCAGCCTCCCAAACTCCAATACAACCTCTCTGCCTGGGCTGCTGAGCAGAGCCAGAGCCCAGCTCAGCAATTGCGACTGTCCAGGGATTCCTCCCACCCCAAAGGGGCCAGGACCAAAAGCTCTTGCTGCTCTTCAAGGAGCCAGGCAACCCCATTCACAGCCCCACAAACGCTGCCGCTCCCTCTTTCTGCAGCCTCCCAAAGTCCAATAAAATCTCTCTGCCTGGGCTGCTGAGCAGAGCCGTAACTAGGCTCAGAAATGGCGGACGTCCAGAGATTCCTCCCACCCCAAAGGGGCCAGGACCAAAAGCTCTTGCTGCTCTTCCAGTATCCATGCAACCCCATTCACAGCCCCACAAACGCTGCCGCTCCCTCTTTCTGCAGCCTACCAAAGTCCAATACAACCTCTCTGCCTGGGCTGCTGAGTACAGCCGGATGCTGGGTCAGCAATTGCGAATGTCGAGGGATTCCTCCCACCCCAAAGGGGCCAGGACCAAAAGCTCTTGCTGCTCTTCAAGTAGCCAGGCAACCCCATTCACAGACCCACAAACGCTGCCGCTCCCTCTTTCTCCAGCCTCCCAAAGTCCAATACAACCTCTCTGCCTGGGCTGCTGAGCAGAGCCCGAGCCTAGTTCAGCAATTGCGAACATCCAGGGATTCCTCCCACCCCAAAGGGGCCAGGACCAAAAGCTCTTGCTGCTCTTCAAGTATCCACGTAACACCATTCACAGACCCACAAACGCTGCCGCTCCCTCTTTCTCCAGCCTCCCAAACTCCAATAAAACCTCTCTGCCTGGGCTGCAGATTACAGCCGGAACCCAGATCAGCAATCGCGAACGGCCAGAGATTCCTCCCACCCCAAAAGTGCCAGGACCAAAAGCTCTTGCTGCTCTTCAAGTAGCCACGCAACCCCATTCACACAACCACAAACGCTGCCTCTCCCTATTTCTGCAGCCTCCCAAAGTCCAATACAACCTCTCTGCCTGGCCTGCAGAGTAGAGCCGGATCCTGGCTCAGCAATTGCGACTGTCCAGGGATTCCTCCCACCCCAAAGGGGCCAGGACCAAAAGCTCTTGGTGCTCTTCAAGTAGCCAGGCAACCTCATTCACAGACCCAAAAACGCTGCCGCTCCCTCTTTCTGCAGCCTCCCAAACTCCAATACAACCTCTCGTCCTGGGCTGCTGAGCAGAGCCGGAGCCCGGCTCAGCAATTGCGAACGTCCAGGGATTGCTCCCACCCCAAAGGGGCCAGGACCAAAAGCTCTTGCTGCTCTTCAAGTAGCCACGCAACCCCATTCACAGACCCACAAACGCTGCCGCTCCCTCTTTCTGCAGCCTCCCAAAGTCCAATACAACCTCTCTGCCTGGGCTGCTGAGTAGAACCAGAGCCCGGCTCAGTAATTGCGAATGTCCAGGGATTCCTCCCACCCCAAAGGGGCCAGCACCAAAAGCTCTTGCTGCTCTTCCAGTATCCACGCAAATCCATTCACAGACCCACAAACGCTGCCGCTCCCTCTTTCTGCAGCCTCCCAAAGTCCAATAAAATCTCTCGTCCTAGGCTGCAGAGCAGAGCCGGAGCCCAGCTCAGTAATTGCGACTGTCCAGGGATTCCTCCCACCCCAAAGGGGCCAGGACCAAAACCTCTTGCTGCTCTTCCAGTATCCACGCAACCCCATTCACAGACCCACAAACGCTGCCGCTCCCTCTTTCTGGAGCCTCCCAAAGTCCAATACAACCTCTCTGCCTGGGCTGCAGATTAGAGCCGGAGCCCGGCTCAGCAATTGCGAACGTCCAGGGATTCCTCCCACCCCAAAGGGGCCAGCACCAACAGCTCTTGCTGCTCTTCCAGTATCCACGCAACCCCATTCACAGACCCACAAACGCTGCCGCTCCCTCTTTCTGCAGCCTCCCAAACTCCAATACAACCTCTCTGCCTGGGCTGCTGAGCAGAGCCAGAGCCCAGCTCAGCAATTGCGACTGTCCAGGGATTCCTCCCACCCCAAAGGGGCCAGGACCAAAAGCTCTTGCTGCTCTTCAAGGAGCCAGGCAACCCCATTCACAGCCCCACAAACGCTGCCGCTCCCTCTTTCTGCAGCCTCCCAAAGTCCAATAAAATCTCTCTGCCTGGGCTGCTGAGCAGAGCCGTAACTAGGCTCAGAAATGGCGGACGTCCAGAGATTCCTCCCACCCCAAAGGGGCCAGGACCAAAAGCTCTTGCTGCTCTTCCAGTATCCATGCAACCCCATTCACAGCCCCACAAACGCTGCCGCTCCCTCTTTCTGCAGCCTACCAAAGTCCAATACAACCTCTCTGCCTGGGCTGCTGAGTACAGCCGGATGCTGGGTCAGCAATTGCGAATGTCGAGGGATTCCTCCCACCCCAAAGGGGCCAGGACCAAAAGCTCTTGCTGCTCTTCAAGTAGCCAGGCAACCCCATTCACAGACCCACAAACGCTGCCGCTCCCTCTTTCTCCAGCCTCCCAAAGTCCAATACAACCTCTCTGCCTGGGCTGCTGAGCAGAGCCCGAGCCTAGTTCAGCAATTGCGAACATCCAGGGATTCCTCCCACCCCAAAGGGGCCAGGACCAAAAGCTCTTGCTGCTCTTCAAGTATCCACGTAACACCATTCACAGACCCACAAACGCTGCCGCTCCCTCTTTCTCCAGCCTCCCAAACTCCAATAAAACCTCTCTGCCTGGGCTGCAGATTACAGCCGGAACCCAGATCAGCAATCGCGAACGGCCAGAGATTCCTCCCACCCCAAAAGTGCCAGGACCAAAAGCTCTTGCTGCTCTTCAAGTAGCCACGCAACCCCATTCACACAACCACAAACGCTGCCTCTCCCTATTTCTGCAGCCTCCCAAAGTCCAAGACAACCTCTTATCCTGGACTGCAGAGTAGAGCCGGATCCTGGCTCAGCAATTGCGACTGTCCAGGGATTCCTCCCACCCCAAAGGGGCCAGGACCAAAAGCTCTTGGTGCTCTTCAAGTAGCCAGGCAACCTCATTCACAGACCCAAAAACGCTGCCGCTCCCTCTTTCTGCAGCCTCCCAAACTCCAATACAACCTCTCGTCCTGGGCTGCTGAGCAGAGCCGGAGCCCGGCTCAGCAATTGCGAACGTCCAGGGATTGCTCCCACCCCAAAGGGGCCAGGACCAAAAGCTCTTGCTGCTCTTCAAGCATCCACGCAACCTCATTCACAGACCCACAAACGCTGCCACTCCCTCTTTCTGCAGCCTCCCAAAGTCCAAGACAACCTCTTATCCTGGCCTGCAGTGTAGAGCCGGATCCTGGCTCAGCAATGGCGGACGTCCAGGGATTCCTCCCACCCCAAAGGGGCCAGGACCAAAAGCTCTTGCTGCTCTTCAAGTAGCCACGCAACCCCATTCACAGCCCCACAAACGCTGCCGCTCCCTCTTTCTGCAGCCTCCCAAAGTCCAATACAACCTCTCTGCCTGGGCTGCTGAGCAGAGCTGGAGCCCGGCTCAGCAATTGCGAAAGTCCAGGGACTCCTCCCACCCCAAACGGGCCAGCACGAACAGCTCTTTCTGCTCTTCCAGTATCCACGCAACCCCATTCACAGACCCACAAACGCTGCCGCTCCCTCTTTCTGCAGCCTCCCAAAGTCCAATACAACCTCTCTGCCTGGCCTGCAGATTACTGCCGGAGCCGGGATCAGCAATGGCGGACGTCCAGGGATTCCTCCCACCCCAAAGGGGCCAGGACCAAAAGCTCTTGCTGCTCTTCCAGTAGCCACGCAACCCCATTCACAGCCCCACAAACGCTGCCGCTCCCTCTTTCTGCAGCCTCCCAAAGTCCAATACAACGTCTCGTCCTGGGCTGCAGATTACAGCCGGATCCCGGTTCAGCACTTGCGAACGTCCAGGGATTCCTCCCACCCCAAAGGGGCCAGGACCAAAAGCTCTTGCTGCTCTTCAAGTAGCCACGCAACCCCATTCACAGCCCCACAAATGCTGCCGCTCCCTCTTTCTGCAGCCTCCCAAAGTCCCATAAAACCTCTCTGCCTGTGCTGCTGAGTACAGCCGGATCCTGGCTCAGCAATCGCGAATGTCCAGGAATTCCTCCCACCCCAAAGGGGCCAGGACTAAAAGCTCTTGCTGCTCTTCAAGTAGCCACGCAACCCCATTCACAGACCCACAAACGCTGGCGCTCCCTCTTTCTGCAGCCTCCCAAAATCCAATACAACCTCTCTGCATGGGCTGCTGAGCAGAGACGGAGCCCGGTTCAGCAATTGCGAATGTGCAGGGATTCCTCCCACCCCAAAGGGGCCAGGACTAAAAGCTCTTGCTGCTCTTCAAGTATCCACGCAACCCCATTCACAGACCCAAAAACGCTGCCGCTCCCTCTTTCTGCAGCCTCCCGAAGTCCAAGACAACCTCTCTGCCTGGGCTGCTGAGCAGAGCCGGAGCCTGGATCAGCAATGGCGGACGTCCAGGGATTCCTCCCACCCCAAAGGGGCCAGGACCAAAAGCTCTTGCTGCTCTTCAAGTAGCCAGGCCAGGACTCTTTTTGCAGCCTCCCTTTCTCGATCCAATATCGGGGGAGGTTTCGTTACGATCCCAAGGACGAGATTAAGACACTGGAATCGGTCAGATGTCGTACAACCTTTCACTTTTATTGGAGGGGAGAAGAGAACGGAGGGAGGAGGGAGGGCAAGGGAGGAGAGGAAAAGAATAGGGGAGAGACAGTTAGAAAGAGAAGGAGAAGGAGGAGTTTACCACCACCACTTCGAGTCTGATGATCTTCGCAGGGTCTTCGGTGGCCTCAGGCTCCGTCGGGGACTGAAGCGGGGGGCGGGGGGGAGCCTCGAGGGTGCAGGATTGGAAGGAGTGGTCTCGCGCGCGCCGCCGCCACACCCGCCGAGGGGCACGTGCGCTCCAAATATAGGGGCTCCCACGCATGCGAAGATAAAAAATGTATAAGTGCTGTTCGCAACGGACGTGCTGCCCCCGCCTCTGCTTTTTCGTGGCTTTAGTCCCTGCGCAGGCGCACAAGTTTGTTTTTTCTCAAAATTGGGGAGAAGATGGTGTTCTCAAAGCACGACACTGGATGGCGCTATAGCGGAAATGTCGAGAAAAAACTGTATTTTTCTATCGGTCCTTTACACTCCCAAAGTCCAATAAACACTCTCTGCCTGGGCCGCTGAATACAGCCAGAGGCCGGCTCAGCAGTTGCGAATGTCCAGGGATTCCTCCCACCCCAAAGGGGCCAGGATCAACACCTCTTGCTGCTCTTCAAGCATCCACGCAACCTCATTCACAGACCCACAAACGCTGCCGCTCCCTCTTTCTGCAGCCTCCCAAAGTCCAAGACAACCTCTTATCCTGGAGTGCAGAGTAGAGCCGGATCCTGGCTCAGCAATGGCGGACGTCCAGGGATTCCTCCCACCCCAAAGGGGCCAGGACCAAAAGCTCTTGCTGCTCTTCAAACATCCACGCAACCTCATTCACAGACCCACAAACGCTGCCACTCCCTCTTTCTGCAGCCTCCCAAAGTCCAATACAACCTCTCTGCCTGGGCTGCAGATTACAGCCGGAGCCCATATCAGCAATCGCGAACGGCCAGAGATTCCTCCCACCCCAAAGGGGCCAGCACCAAAAGCTCTTGCTGCTCTTCCACTATCCATGCAACCCCATTCACAGACGCACAAACGCTGCCGCTCCCTCTTTCTGCAGCCTCCCAAAGTCCAATACAACCTATCTGCCTGGGCTGCTGAGTACAGCCGGATGCTGGGTCAGCAATTGCGAATGTCGAGGGATTCCTCCCACCCCAAAGGGGCCAGGACCAAAAGCTCTTGTTGCTCTTCAAGTAGCCACGCAACCCCATTCACAGACCCACAAACGCTGCCGCTCCCTCTTTCTGCAGCCTCCAAAACTCCAATACAACCTCTCTGCCTGGGCTGCTGAGCAGAGCCGGAGCCTGGTTCAGCAATTGCGACTGTCCAGGGATTCCTCCCACCCCAAAGGGGCCAGGACCAAAAGCTCTTGCTGCTCTTCCAGTAGCCACGCAACCCCATTCACAGACCCACAAACGCTGCCGCTCCCTCTTTCTCCAGCCTCCCAAAGTCCAATACAACCTCTCTGCCTGGCCTGCAGATTACAGCCGGAGCCGGGCTCAGCAATTGCGAACGTCCAGGGATTCCTCCCACCCCAAAGGGGCCAGGACCAAAAGCTCTTGCTGCTCTTCAAGTAGCCACGCAACCCCATTCCCAGACCCACAAACGCTGCCGCTCCCTCTTTCTGCAGCCTCCCAAACTCCAATACAACCTCTCTGCCTGGGCTGCTGAGTAGAACCAGAGCCCGGCTCAGCAATCGCGAACGGCCAGATATTCCTCCCACCCCAAAGGGGCCAGCACCAAAAGCTCTTGCTGCTCTTCCAGTATCCACGCAACCCCATTCACAGACCCACAAACGCTGCCGCTCCCTCTTTCTGCAGCCTCCCAAAGTCCAATACAACCTCTCTGCCTGGGCTGCTGCGTACAGCCGGATCCTGGCTCAGCAATTGCGAACGTCCAGGGATTCCTCCCACCCCAAAGGGGCCAGCACCAACAGCTCTTGCTGCTCTTCAAGCATCCACGCAACCTCATTCACAGACCCACAAACGCTGCCGCTCCCTCTTTCTGCAGCCTCCCAAACTCCAAGACAACCTCTTATCCTGGCCTGCAGAGTATAGCCGGATCCTGGCTCAGCAATGGCGGACGTCCAGGGATTCCTCCCACCCCAAAGGGGCCAGGACCAAAAGCTCTTGCTGCTCTTCAAGTAGCCACGCAACCCCATTCACAGCCCCACAAACGCTGCCACTCCCTCTTTCTGCAGCCTCCCAAAGTCCAATACAACCTCTCTGCCTGGGCTGCAGATTACTGCCGGAGCCCATATCAGCAATCGCGAACGGCCAGAGATTCCTCCCACCCCAAAGGGGCCAGCACCAAAAGCTCTTGCTGCTCTTCCACTATCCATGCAACCCCATTCACAGACGCACAAACGCTGCCGCTCCCTCTTTCTGCAGCCTCCCAAAGTCCAATACAACCTCTCTGCCTGGGCTGCTGAGTACAGCCGGATCCTGGCTCAGCAATTGCGAATGTCGAGGGATTCCTCCCACCCCAAAGGGGCCAGCACCAACAGCTCTTGCTGCTCTTCAAGCATCCACGCAACCTCATTCACAGACCCACAAACGCTGCTGCTCCCTCTTTCTGCAGCCTCCCAAACTCCAATACAACCTCTCTGCCTCGCCTGCAGATTACAGCCGGAACCCAGATCAGCAATCGCGAACGGCTAGAGATTCCTCCCACCCCAAAAATGCCAGGACCAAAAGCTCTTGCTGCTCTTCAAGTAGCCAGGCATCCCCATTCACAGCCCCACAAACGCTGCCTCTCCCTCTTTCTGCAGCCTCCCAAAGTCCAAGACAACCTCTCTGCCTGGGCTGCTGAGTACAGCCGGATCCTGGCTCAGCAATTGCGAATGTCGAGGGATTCCTCCCACCCCAAAGGGGCCAGCACCAACAGCTCTTGCTGCTCTTCAAGCATCCACGCAACCTCATTCACAGACCCACAAACGCTGCCGCTCCCTCTTTCTGCAGCCTCCCAAAGTCCAAGACAACCTCTTATCCTGGCCTGCAGAGTATAGCCGGATCCTGGCTCAGCAATGGCGGACGTCCAGGGATTCCTCCCACCCCAAAGGGGCCAGGACCAAAAGCTCTTGCTGCTCTTCAAGTAGCCACGCAACCCCATTCACAGCCCCACAAACGCTGCCACTCCCTCTTTCTGCAGCCTCCCAAAGTCCAATACAACCTCTCTGCCTGGGCTGCAGATTACTGCCGGAGCCCATATCAGCAATCGCGAACGGCCAGAGATTCCTCCCACCCCAAAGGGGCCAGCACCAAAAGCTCTTGCTGCTCTTCAAGCATCCACGCAACCTCATTCACAGCCCCACAAACGCTGCCGCTCCCTCTGTCTCCAGCCTCCCAAAGTCCAATACAACCTCTCTGCCTGGGCTGCTGAGTACAGCCGGATCCTGGCTCAGCAATTGCGAATGTCGAGGGATTCCTCCCACCCCAAAGGGGCCAGCACCAACAGCTCTTGCTGCTCTTCAAGCATCCACGCAACCTCATTCACAGACCCACAAACGCTGCCGCTCCCTCTTTCTGCAGCCTCCCAAAGTCCAAGACAACCTCTCTGCCTGGGCTGCTGAGTACAGCCGGAGCCCGGCTCAGCAATTGCGAACGTCCAGGGATTCCTAACACCCCAAAGGGGCCAGGACCAAAAGCTCTTGCTGCTCTTCAAGCATCAACGCAACCTCATTCACAGACCTACAAACGCTGCAGCTCCCTCTTTCTGCAGCCTCCCAAAGTCCAATACAACCTCTCTGCCTGGGCCGCTTAGTAGAGCCGGAGCCGGGCTCAGCAATTGCGAACGTCCAGGGATTCCTCCCACCCCAAAGGGGCCAGGACCAAAAGCTCTTGCTGCTCTTCAAGTAGCCACGCAACCCCATTCACAGACCTACAAACGCTGCCGCTCCCTCTTTCTGCAGCCTCCCAAAGTCCAATACAACCTCTCTGCCTGGGCTGCTGAGAAGACCCAGAGCCCGGCTCACCAATTGCGACTGTCCAGGGATTGCTCCCACCCCAAAGGGGCCAGGACCAAAAGCTCTTGCTGCTCTTCAAGCATCCACGCAACCTCATTCACAGACCCACAAACGCTGCCGCTCCCTCTTTCTGCAGCCTCCCAAAGTCCAATACAACCTCTCTGCCTGGGCTGCTGAGCAGAGCCGGAGCCGGGCTCAGCAACTGCGAATGTCCAGGGATTCCTCCCACCCCAAAGGGGCCAGGACCAACACCTCTTGCTGCTCTTCAAGCATCCACGCAACCTCATTCACAGACCCACAAACGCTGCCACTCCCTCTTTCTGCAGCCTCCCAAAGTCCAATACAACCTCCTGCCTGGGCTGCTGAGCAGAGCCGGATCCTGGCTCAGCAATGGCGGACGTCCAGGGATTCCTCCCACCCCAAAGGTGCCAGGACCAAAAGCTCTTGCTGCTCTTCAAGTAGCCAGGCAACCCCATTCACAGCCCCACAAACGCTGGCGCTCCCTCTTTCTCCAGCCTCCCAAACTCCAATACAACCTCTCTGCCTGGGCTGCTGAGCAGAGCCGTAACCCGGCTCAGCAATCGCGAACGTCCAGGGATTCCTAACACCCCAAAGGGGCCAGGACCAAAAGCTCTTGCTGCTCTTCAAGCATCAACGCAACCTCATTCACAGACCTACAAACGCTGCAGCTCCCTCTTTCTGCAGCCTCCCAAAGTCCAATACAACCTCTCTGCCTGGGCCGCTTAGTAGAGCCGGAGCCGGGCTCAGCAATGGCGGACGTCCAGGGATTCCTCCCACCCCAAAGGGGCCAGGACCAAAAGCTCTTGCTGCTCTTCAAGTAGCCACGCAACCCCATTCACAGACCTACAAACGCTGCCGCTCCCTCTTTCTCCAGCCTCCCAAAGTCCAATACAACCTCTCTGCCTGGGCTGCTGAGAAGACCCAGAGCCCGGCTCACCAATTGCGACTGTCCAGGGATTGCTCCCACCCCAAAGGGGCCAGGACCAAAAGCTCTTGCTGCTCTTCAAGCATCCACGCAACCTCATTCACAGACCCACAAACGCTGCCGCTCCCTCTTTCTGCAGCCTCCCAAAGTCCAATACAACCTCTCTGCCTGGGCTGCTGAGCAGAGCCGGAGCCGGGCTCAGCAATTGCGAATGTCCAGGGATTCCTCCCACCCCAAAGGGGCCAGGACCAACACCTCTTGCTGCTCTTCAAGCATCCACGCAACCTCATTCACAGCCCCACAAACGCTGCCACTCCCTCTTTCTGCAGCCTCCCAAAGTCCAATACAACCTCCTGCCTGGGCTGCTGAGCAGAGCCGGATCCTGGCTCAGCAATGGCGGACGTCCAGGGATTCCTCCCACCCCAAAGGTGCCAGGACCAAAAGCTCTTGCTGCTCTTCAAGTAGCCAGGCAACCCCATTCACAGCCCCACAAACGCTGGCGCTCCCTCTTTCTCCAGCCTCCCAAACTCCAATACAACCTCTCTGCCTGGGCTGCTGAGCAGAGCCGTAACCCGGCTCAGCAATCGCGAACGGCCAGGGATTCCTAACACCCCAAAGGGGCCAGGACCAAAAGCTCTTGCTGCTCTTCAAGCATCAACGCAACCTCATTCACAGACCTACAAACGCTGCAGCTCCCTCTTTCTGCAGCCTCCCAAAGTCCAATACAACCTCTCTGCCTGGGCCGCTTAGTAGAGCCGGAGCCGGGCTCAGCAATGGCGGACGTCCAGGGATTCCTCCCACCCCAAAGGGGCCAGGACCAAAAGCTCTTGCTGCTCTTCAAGTAGCCACGCAACCCCATTCACAGACCTACAAACGCTGCCGCTCCCTCTTTCTCCAGCCTCCCAAAGTCCAATACAACCTCTCTGCCTGGGCTGCTGAGAAGACCCAGAGCCCGGCTCACCAATTGCGACTGTCCAGGGATTGCTCCCACCCCAAAGGGGCCAGGACCAAAAGCTCTTGCTGCTCTTCAAGCATCCACGCAACCTCATTCACAGACACACAAACGCTGCCGCTCCCTCTTTCTGCAGCCTCCCAAAGTGCAATACAACCTCTCTGCCTGGCCTACAGATTACTGCCGGATCCTGGCTCAGCAATTGCGACTGTCCAGGGATTCCTCCCACCGCAAAGGGGCCAGGACCAAAAGCTCTTGCTGCTCTTCAAGCATCCACGCAACCCCATTCACTGCCCCTCAAACGCTGCCGCTCCCTCTTTCTGCAGCCTCCCAAAGTCCAATACAACCTCTCTGCCTGGGCTGCTGAGTACAGCCGGTGCCCAGATCAGCAACTGTGAATGTGCAGGGATTCCTCCCACCCCAAAGGGGCCAGGACCAACACCTCTTGCTGCTCTTCCAGTATCCACGCAACCCCATTCACAGACCCACAAACGCTGCCGCTCCCTCTTTCTGCAGCCTCCCAAAGTCCAATACAACCTCTCTGCCTGGGCTGCTGAGCAGAGCCGGATCCTGGCTCAGCAATGGCGGACGTCCAGGGATTCCTCCCACCCCAAAGGGGCCAGGACCAAAAGCTCTTGCTGCTCTTCAAGTATTCATGCAACCCCACTCACAGCCCCACAAACGCTGCCGCTCCCTCTTTCTGCAGCCTCCCAAAGTCCAATGCAACCTCTCTGCCTGGGCTGCTGAGCAGAGCCGGAGCCCGGCTCAGCAATTGCGAACGTCCAGGGATTCCTCCCACCCCAAAGGGGCCAGGACCAAAAGCTCTTGCTGCTCTTCAAGCATCCACGCAACCTCATTCACAGACCTACAAACGCTGCCGCTCCCTCTTTCTGCAGCCTCCCAAAGTCCAATACAACCTCTCTGCCTGGCCTGCAGATTACTGCCGGAGCCCAGATCAGCAATCGCGAACGGCCAGAGATTCCTCCCACCCCAAAGGGGCCAGGACCAAAAGCTCTTGCTGCTCTTCCAGTATCCATGCAACCCCATTCACAGACGCACAAACGCTGCCGCTCCCTCTTTCTCCAGCCTCCCAAAGTCCAATACAACCTCTCTGCCTGGGCTGATGAGCAGAGCCGTAGCCCGGCTCAGCAATTGCGAAAGTCCAGGGATTCCTCCCACCCCAAAGGGGCCAGGACCAAAAGCTCTTGCTGCTCTTCAAGTATCCACGCAACCCCATTCACAGCCCTACAAACACTGCCGCTCCCTCTTTCTGCAGTATCCCAGACTCCAATACAACCTCTCTGCCTGGCCTGCAGATTTACAGCCGGAGCCCAGATCAGCAATTGCGAACGTCCAGGGATTCCTCCCACCCCAAAGGGGCCAGGACCAAAAGCTCTTGCTGCTCTTCAAGTAGCCAGGCAACCCCATTCACAGACCCAAAAGTGCTGGCGCACCCTTTTTCTCCAGACTCCCAAAGTCCAATACAACCTCTCGTCCTGGGCTGCTGAGCAGAGCCGGAGCCCGGCTCAGCAATTGCGAACGTCCAGGGATTCCTCCCACCCCAAAGGGGCCAGGACTAAAAGCTCTTGCTGCTCTTCAAGTACCCACGCAACCCCATTCCCAGACCCACAAACGCTGCCGCTCCCTCTTTCTGCAGCCTCCCAAAGTCCAATACAACCTCGCTGCCTGGGCTGCTGAGTAGAACCAGAACCCGGCTCAGCTGTGGCGGACGTCCAGGGACTCCTCCCACCCCAAAGGGGCCAGGACCAAAAGCTCTTGCTGCTCTTCAAGTATCCACGCAACCCCATTCACAGACCCACAAACGCTGCCGCTCCCTCTTTCTGCAGCCTCCCAAAGTCCAATACAACCTCTCTGCCTGGGCTGCTGAGCAGAGCCAGAACCCGGCTCAGCAATGGTGGACGTCCAGGGATTCCTCCCACCCCAAAGGTGCCAGGACTAAAAGCTCTTGCTGCTCTTCCAGTATCCACGCAACCCCACTCACAGACCCACAAACGCTGCCGCTCCCTCCTTCTCCAGCCTCCCAAAGTCCAATACAACCTCTCTGCCTGGACTGCTTATCAGACGGAGCCCGATTCAGCAATTGCGAACGTCCAGGGATTCCTCCCACCCCAAAGGGGCCAGGACCAAAAGCTCTTGCTGCTCTTCAAGTAGCCACGCAACCCCATTCACAGACCCACAAGCTCTGGCGCTCCCTTTTTCTCCATACTCCCAAAGTCCAATACAACCTCTCGTCCTGGGCCGCTGACTAGAGCGGGTGCACAGCTCAGCAATTGCGAACGTCCAGGGATTGCTCCCACCCCAAAGGGGCCAGGACCAAAAGCTCTTGCTGCTCTTCAAGTAGCCAGGCAACCCCATTCACAGCCCCACAAACGCTGCTGCTCCCTCTTTCTGCAGCCTCCCAAAGTCCAATACAACCTCTCTGCCTGGGCTACTGAGCAGAGCCCGAACCCGGCTCAGCAATGGCGAACGTCCAGGGATTCCTCCCACCCCAAAGGGGCCAGGACCAAAAGCTCTTGCTGCTCTTCAAGCATCCACGCAACCCCATTCACAGACCCACAAACGCTGCCGCTCCCTCTTTCTGCAGCCTCCCAAAGTCCAAGACAACCTCTTATCCTGGAATGCTGAGCAGAGCCGGAGCCCGGCTCAGCAATTGCGAACGTCCAGGGATTCCTCCCACCCCAAAGGGGTCAGGACCAAAAGCTCTTGCTGCTCTTCAAGTACCCACGCAACCCCATTCACAGCCCCACAAATGCTACCGCTCCCTCTTTCTGCACCCTTCCAAAGTCCAATACAACCTCTCTGCCTGGGCCGCTTAGTAGAGCCGGAGCCGGGCTCAGCAATGGCGGACGTCCAGGGATTCCTCCCACCCCAAAGGGGCCAGCACCAAGAGCTCTTGCTGTTCTTCAAGCATCCACGCAACCTCATTCACAGACCCACAAACGCTGCCACTCCCTCTTTCTGCAGCCTCCCAAAGTCCAATACAACCTCTCTGCCTGGGCTGCTGAGCAGAGCCGGAGCCTGGTTCAGCAATTGCGACTGTCCAGGGATTCCTCCCACCCCAAAGGGGCCAGGACCAAAAGCTCTTGCTGCTCTTCAAGTAGCCACGCAACCCCATTCACAGACCCACAAACGCTGCCGCTCCCTCTTTCTGCAGCCTACCAAATTCCAATACAACCTCTCTGCCTGGGCTGCTGAGTAGAGCCGGATCCTTGCTCAGCAATTGCGACTATCCAGGGATTCCTCCCACCCCAAAGGGGCCAGGACCAAAAGCTCTTGCTGCTCTTCCAGTACCCACGCAACCCCATTCACAGCCCCACAAACGCTGCCGCTCCCTCTTTCTCCAGCCTCCCAAACTCCAATAAAACCTCTCTGCCTGGGCTGCTGAGTAGAACCAGAACCCGGCTCAGCAATGGCGGACGTCCAGGGATTCCTCCCACCCCAAAGGTGCCAGGACCAAAAGCTCTTGCTGCTCTTCAAGTAGCCACGCAACCCCATTCACAGACGCACAAACGCTGCCGCTCCCTCTTTCTCCAGCCTCCCAAAGTCCAATACAACCTCTCTGCCTGGGCTGTTGAGCAGAGTCGGAGCCCAGCTCAGCAATTGCGACTGTCCAGGGATTCCTCCCACCCCAAAGGGGCCAAGACCAAAAGCTCTTGCTGCTCTTCAAGCATCCACGCAACCTCATTCACAGACCCACAAACGCTGCCGCTCCCTCTTTCTGCATCCTCCCAAAGTCCAATACAACCTCTCTGCCTGAGCCGCTGAGTAGAGCCGGAGCCCAGCTCAGCAATTGCGAACATCCAGGGATTCCTCCCACCCCAAAGGGGCCAGGACCAAAAGCTCTTGCTGCTCTTCAAGTAGCCACGCAACCCCATTCACAGACCCACAAATGCTGCCGCTCCCTCTTTCTCCAGCCTCCCAAAGTCCAATACAACCTCTCGTCCTCGGCTGCAGATTACAGCCGGAGCCAGGCTCAGCAATGGCGGACGTCCAGGGATTCCTCCCACCCCAAAGGGGCCAGGACCAAAAGCTCTTGCTGCTCTTCCAGTATCCACGCAACCTCATTCACAGACCCACAAACACTGCCGCTCCCTCTTTCTCCAGCCTCCCAAAGTCCAATACAACCTCTCTGCCTGGGCTGTTGAGCAGAGCCGGAGCCCGGCTCAGGAATTGCGAACATCCAGGGATTCCTCCCACCCCAAAGGGGCCAGGACCAAAAGCTCTTGCAGCTCTTCCAGTATCCACGCAACTCCATTCACAGACCCACAAACGATGCCGCTCCCTCTTTCTCCAGCCTCCCAAAGTCCAATACAACCTGTCGTCCTGGTCTGCAGATTAGAGCCGGAGGCGGGCTCAGCAATGGCGGACGTCCAGGGATTCCTCCCACCCCAAAGGTGCCAGGACCAAAAGCTCTTGCTGCTCTTCCAGTATCCACGCAACCCCATTCACAGACCCACAAACGCTGCCGCTCCATCTTTCTTCAGCCTCCCAAAGACCAATACAACCTCTCTGCCTGAGCCGCTGAGTAGAGCCGGAACCCGGCTCAGCAACTGCGAATGTCCAGGGATTCCTCCCACCCCAAAGGGGCCAGGACCAAAAGCTCTTGCTGCTCTTCAAGTAGCCACGCAACCCCATTCACAGCCCCACAAACACTGCCGCTCCCTATTTCTGCAGCCTCCCAAAGTCCAATACAACCTCTCTGCCTGGCCTGCAGATTACAGCCAGAGCCCGGCTCAGCAATCACGAATGTCCAGAGATTCCTCCCACCCCAAAGGGGCCAGGACCAAAAGCTCTTGCTGCTCTTCAAGTATCAACGCAACCCCATTCACAGCCCCACAAACACTGCCGCTCCCTCTTTCTCCAGCCTCCCAAAGTCCAATACAACCTCTCTGCCTTGGCTGCTGAGCAGAGCCGGAGCCCAGCTCAGCAATTGCGACTGTCCGGGGATTCCTCCCACCCCAAAGGGGCCAGGACCAAAAGCTCTTGCTGCTCTTCAAGCATCCACGCAACCTCATTCACAGACCCACAAACGCTGCCGCTCCCTCTTTCTGCATCCTCCCACAGTCCAATACAACCTCTCTGCCTGAGCCGCTGAGTAGAGCCGGAGCCAGGCTCAGCAATTGCGAACATCCAGGGATTCCTCCCACCCCAAAGGGGCCAGGACCAAAAGCTCTTGCTGCTCTTCCAGTATCCACGCAACCCCATTCACAGACCCACAAATGCTGCCGCTCCCTCTTTCTCCAGCCTCCCAAAGTCCAAGACAACCTCTTATCCTGGACTGCTGAGCAGAGCCGGAGCCCGGCTCAGCAATTGCGAACGTCCAGGGATTCCTCCCACCCCAAAGGTGACAGGACCAAAAGCTCTTGCTGCTCTTCAAGTAGCCGGGCAACCCCATTCACAGACCCACAAACGCTGGCGCTCCCTCTTTCTGCAGCCTCTAAAAGTCCAATACAACCTCTCTGCCTGGCCTGTTGAGTAGAGCCGGAGCCCAGATCAGCAATCGCGAATGGCCAGAGATTCCTCCCACCCCAAAGGTGACAGGACTAAAAGCTCTTGCTGCTCTTCAAGCATCCACGCAACCCCATTCACAGACCCACAAACGCTGCCGCTCCCTCTTTCTCCAGCCTCCCAAAGTCCAATACAACCTCTCTGCCTGTGCTGCTGAGCAGAGCCGGAGCCGGGCTCAGGAATTGCGAACATCCAGGGATTCCTCCCACCCCAAAGGGGCCAGGACCAAAAGCTCTTGCTGCTCTTCAAGTAGCCACGCAACCCCGTTCACAGAAGCACAAATCCTGGGGCTCCATCTTTCTCCGGCCTCCCAAAGTCCAATACAACCTCTCTGCCTGGGCCGCTGAGTAGAGCCGGAGCCCGACTCAGCAATTGCGAATGTCCAGGGATTCCTCCCACCCCAAAGGGGCCAGGACCAAAAGCTCTTGCTGCTCTTCCAGTATCCACGCAACCCCATTCACAGACCCACAAACGCTGCCGCTCCCTCTGTCTCCAGCCTCCCAATGTCCAATACAACCTCTCTGCCTGTGCTGCTGAGCAGAGCCGGAGCGCAGCTCAGCAATTGCGACTGTCCGGGGATTCCTCCCACCCCAAAGGGGCCAGGACCAAAAGCTCTTGCTGCTCTTCAAGCATCCACGCAACCTCATTCACAGACCCAAAAACGCTGCCGCTCCCTCTTTCTGCATCCTCCCAAAGTCCAATACAACCTCTCTGCCTGAGCCGCTGAGTAGAGCCGGAGCCAGGCTCAGCAATTGCGAACATCCAGGGATTCCTCCCACCCCAAAGGGGCCAGGACCAAAAGCTCTTGCTGCTCCTCAAGTATCCACGCAACCCCATTCACAGACCCACAAATGCTGCCGCTCCCTCTTTCTCCAGCCTCCCAAAGTCCAATACAACCTCTCGTCCTTGGCTGCAGATTACAGCCGGAGCCAGGCTCAGCAATGGCGGACGTCCAGGGATTCCTCCCACCCCAAAGGGGCCAGGACTAAAAGCTCTTGCTGCTCTTCAAGTACCCACGCAACCCCATTCACAGACCCACAAACACTGCCGCTCCCTTTTCTCCAGCCTCCCAAAGTGCAATACAACCTCTCTGCCTGGCCTGCAGATTACAGCCGGAGCCCAGATCAGCAATCGCGAATGTCCAGTAATTCCTCCCACCCCAAAGGGGCCAGGACCAAAAGCTCTTGCTGCTCTTCAAGTAGCCAGGCAACCCCATTCACAGACGCACAAACGCTGCCGCTCCCTCTTTCTCCAGCCTCCCAAAGTCCAAGACAACCTCTCTGCCTGGGCCGCTGAGCAGAGCCGGAGCCCGGTTCAGCAATTGCGAACGTCCAGGGATTCCTCCCAACCCAAAGGGGCCAGGACCAAAAGCTCTTGCTGCTCTTCCAGTATCCACGTAACGCCATTCACAGCCCCACAAACGCTGCCGCTCCCTCTTTCTCCAGCCTCCCAAAGTCCAATACAACCTCTCTGCCTGTGCTGCTGAGCAGAGCCGGAGCTGGGCTCAGGAACTGCGAACATCCAGGGATTCCTCCCACCCCAAAGGGGCCAGGACCAAAAGCTCTTGCTGCTCTTCAAGTAGCCACGTAACCCCGTTCACAGACGCACAAATCCTGGGGCTCCATCTTTCTCCGGCCTCCCAAATTCCAATACAACCTCTCTGCCTGGGCCGCTGAGTAGAGCCGGAGCCCGGCTCAGCAATTGCGAATGTCCAGGGATTCCTCCCACCCCAAAGGGGCCAGGACCAAAAGCTCTTGCTGCTCTTCCAGTATCCACGCAACCCCATTCTCAGCCCCACAAACGCTGCCGCTCCCTCTATCTCCAGCCTCCCAAAGTCCAATACAACCTCTCTGCCTGGGCTGCTGAGTAGAGCCGGAGCCAGGCTCAGCAATTGCAAACGTCCAGGGATTCCTCCCACCCCAAAGGGGCCAGGACCAAAAGCTCTTGCTGCTCTTCAAGTATCCACGCAACCCCATTCACAGACCCACAAACGCTGCCGCTCCCTCTTTCTGCAGCCTCCCAAAGTCCAATACAACCTCTCTGCCTGGGCTGCTGAGTAGAGCCGGAGCCCGGTTCAGCAATTCCGAACATCCAGGGATTCCTCCCACCCCAAAGGGGCCAGGACCAAAAGCTCTTGCTGCTCTTCAAGCATCCACGCAACCTCATTCACAGACCCACAAACGCTGCCGCTCCCTCTTTCTGCATCCTCCCACAGTCCAATACAACCTCTCTGCCTGAGCCGCTGAGTAGAGCCGGAGCCAGGCTCAGCAATTGCGAACGTCCAGGGATTCCTCCCACCCCAAAGGGGCCAGGACCAAAAGCTCTTGCTGCTCTTCAAGTATCTACGCAACCCCATTCACAGCCCCACAAATGCTGCCGCTCCCTCTTTCTCCAGCCTCCCAAAGTCCAATACAACCTCTCGTCCTCGGCTGCACATTACAGCCGGAGCCAGGCTCAGCAATGGCGGACGTCCAGGGATTCCTCCCACCCCAAAGGGGCCAGGACTAAAAGCTCTTGCTGCTCTTCAAGTATCCACGCAACCCCATTCACAGCCCCACAAACACTGCCGCTCCCTCTTTCTGCAGCCTCCCAAAGTCCAATACAACCTCTCTGCCTGGGCTGTTGAGCAGAGCCGGAGCCCGGCTCAGCAATTGCGAACGTCCAGGAATTCCTCCCACCCCAAAGGGGCCAGGACCAAAAGCTCTTGCTGCTCTTCAACTAGCCGGGCAACCCCATTCACAGACCCACAAACGCTGGCGCTCCCTCTTTCTGCAGCCTCTAAAACTCCAATACAACCTCTCTGCCTGGCCTGTTGAGTAGAGCCGGAGCCCAGATCAGCAATCGCGAATGGCCAGAGATTCCTCCCACCCCAAAGGTGCCAGGACTAAAAGCTCTTGCTGCTCTTCAAGTAGCCAGGCAACCCCATTCACAGACCCACAAACGCTGCCGCTCCCTCTTTCTCCAGCCTCCCAAAGTCCAAGTCAACCTCTCTGCCTGGGCTGCTGAGCAGAGCCGGTGCCCGGCTCAGCAATGGCGAATGTCCAGGAATTCCTCCCACCCCAAAGGGGCCAGGACCAAAAGCTCTTGCTGCTCTTCAAGTATCCACGCAACCCCATTCACAGACCCACAAACGCTGCCGCTCCCTTTTCTCCAGCCTCCCAAAGTGCAATACAACCTCTCTGCCTGGCCTGCAGATTACAGCCGGAGCCCAGATCAGCAATCGCGAATGTCCAGTAATTCCTCCCACCCCAAAGGGGCCAGGACTAAAAGCTCTTGCTGCTCTTCAAGTAGCCAGGCAACCCCATTCACAGACCCACAAACGCTGGCGCTCCCTCTTTCTGCAGCCTCCCAAAGTCCAATACAACCTCTCGTCCTGGGCTGCAGATTAGAGCCGGAGCCGGGCTCAGCAATGGCGGACGTCCAGGGATTCCTCCCACCCCAAAGGGGCCAGGACCAAAAGCTCTTGCTGCTCTTCCAGTATCCACGCAACCCCATTCACAGACCCACAAACGCTGCCGCTCCCTCTTTCTTCAGCCTCCCAAAGTCCAATACAACCTCTCTGCCTGGGCCGCTGAGTAGAGCCGGAGCCCGGCTCAGCAACTGCGAATGTCCAGGGATTGCTCCCACCCCAAAGGGGCCAGGACCAAAAGCTCTTGCTGCTCTTCAAGTATCAATGCAACCCCATTCACAGCCCCACAAACGCTGCCACTCCATCTTTCTGCAGCCTCCCAAAGTCCAATACAACCTCTCTGCCTGGGCTGCTGAGTAGAGCCGGAGCCCAGATCAGCAATCACGAATGTCCAGAGATTCCTCCCACCCCAAAGGTGCCAGGACCAAAACCTCTTGCTGCTCTTCAATTATCCACGCAACCCCATTCACGCAACCACAAACGCTGCCGCTCCCTCTTTCTGCAGCCTGCCAAAGTCCAATACAACCTCTCTGACTGGGCTGTTGAGCAGAGCCAGAGCCCAGATCAGCAATTGCGAACGTCCAGGGATTTCTCCCACCCCAAAGGGGCCAGGACCAAAAGCTCTTGCTGCTCTTCCAGTATCCACGCAACCCCATTCACACAACCACAAACGCTGCCGCTCCCTCTTTCTGCAGCCTATCAAAGTCCAATACAACCAATCTGCCTGGGCTGCTGAGTAGAGCCGAAGCCAGGCTCAGCAATGGCGGACGTCGAGGGATTCCTCCCACCCCAAAGGGGCCAGGACCATAAGCTCTTGCTGCTCTTCCAGTATCCATGCAACCCCATTCACAGCCCCACAAACGCTGCCGCTCCCTCTTTCTCCAGCCTCCCAAAGTCCAATACAACCTCTCTGCCTGGGCTGCAGATTTACAGCCGGAGCCGGGCTCAGCAATGGCGGACGTCCAGGGATTCCTCCCACCCCAAAGGGGCCAGGACCAAAAGCTCTTGCTGCTCTTCCAGTATCCACGCAACCCCATTCACAGCCCCACAAACGCTGCCGCTCCCTCTTTCTGCAGCCTCCCAAAGTCCAATACAACCTCTCTGCCTGGCCTGCAGATTACAGCCGGAGCCAGGCTCAGCAATGGCGGACGTCCAGGGATTCCTCCCACCCCAAAGGGGCCAGGACCAATAGCTCTTGCTGCTCTTCCAGTATTCATGCAACCCCATTCACAGACCCACAAACGCTGCCGCTCCCTCTTTCTCCAGCCTCCCAAAGTCCAAGTCAACCTCTCTGCCTGGTCTGCTGAGCACAGCCGGAGCCCGGTTCAGCAATTGCGAACGTCCAGGGATTCCTCCCACCCCAAAGGGGCCAGGACCAAAAGATCTTGCTGCTCTTCAAGTAGCCAGGCAACCCCATTCACAGCCCCACAAACGCTAACGCTCCCTCTTTCTGCAGCCTCCCAAAGTCCAATACAACCTCTCTGCCTGGGCCGCTGAGTAGAGCCGGAGCCCGGCTCAGCAACTGCGAATGTCCAGGGATTCCTCCCACCCCAAAGGGGCCAGGACCAAAAGCTCTTGCTGCTCTTCCAGTATCCACGCAACTCCATTCACAGACCCACAAACGCTGCCGCTCCCTCTTTCTCCAGCCTCCCAAAGTCCAATACAACCTCTCTGCCTGGGCTGCTGAGTAGAGCCGGAGCCAGGCTCAGCAATTGCAAACGTCCAGGGATTCCTCCCACCCCAAAGGGGCCAGGACCAAAAGCTCTTGCTGCTCTTCAAGTACCCACGCAACCCCATTCACAGACCCACAAACGCTAGCGCTCCCTTTTCTCCAGCCTCCCAAAGTGCAATACAACCTCTCTGCCTGGCCTGCAGATTACAGCCGGAGCCCAGATCAGCAATCGCGAATGTCCCGGAATTCCTCCCACCCCAAAGGTGCCAGGACTAAAAGCTCTTGCTGCTCTTCAAGTAGCCAGGCAACCCAATTCACAGACCCACAAACGCTGGCGCTCCCTCTTTCTCCAGCCTCTAAAATTCCAATACAAACTCTCTGCCTGGCCTGTTGAGTAGAGCCGGAGCTGGGCTCAGCAATTCCGAATGTCCAGGGATTCCTCACAACCCAAAGAGGCCAGCACCAAAAGCTCTTGTTGCTCTTCAAGTAGCCAGGCAACCCCATTCACAGACCCACAAACGCTGCCGCTCCCTCTTTCTCCAGCCTCCCAAAGTCCAATACAACCTCTCTGCCTGGGCCACGGAGTAGAGCCGTAGCCCGGGTCAGCAATTGCGAACATCCAGGGATTCCTCCCACCCCAAAGGGGCCAGGACCAAAAGCTCTTGCTGCTCTTCCAGTATCCACGCAACCCCATTCACAGCCCCACAAACGCTGCCGCTCCCTCTTTCTGCAGCCTCCCAAAGTCCAATACAACCTCTCTGCCTGGCCTGCAGATTACAGCCGGAGCCCAGATCAGCAATCGCGAACGGCCAGAGATTCCTCCCACCCCAAAGGGGCCAGGACCAAAAGCTCTTGCTACTCTTCAAGTATCCACGCAACCCCATTCACAGACCCACAAACGCTGCCGCTCCCTCTTTCTCCAGCCTCCCAAAGTCCAATACAACCTCTCTGCCTGGGCTGCAGATTAGAGCCAGAGCCGGGCTCAGCAATGGCGGACGTCCAGGGATTCCTCCCACCCCAAAGGTGCCAGGACCAAAAGCTCTTGCTGCTCTTCAAGTACCCATGCAACCTCATTCACAGACCCACAAACACTGCCGCTCCCTCTTTCTGCAGCCTCCCAAAGTCCAATACAACCTCTCTGCCTGGGCCGCTGAGTAGAGCCGGAGCCCGGCTCAGCAACTGCGAATGTCCAGGGATTCCTCCCACCCCAAAGGGGCCAGGACCAAAAGCTCTTGCTGCTTTTCCAGTATCCACGCAACTCCATTCACAGACCCACAAACGCTGCCGCTCCCTCTTTCTCCAGCCTCCCAAACTCCAATACAACCTCTCTGCCTGGCCTGCAAATTACAGCCTGATCCCAGATCCGCAATCACAAATGTCCAGAGATTCCTCCCACCCCAAAGGGCCAGGACTAAAAGCTCTTGCTGCTCTTCAAGTATCCACGCAACCCCATTCACAGCCCCACAAACACTGCCGCTCCCTCTTTCTGCAGCCTCCCAAAGTCCAATACAACCTCTCTGCCTGGGCTGCTGAGCAGAGCCGGTGCCCGGCTCAGCAATGGCGGACGTCCAGGGATTCCTCCCACCCCAAAGGGGCCAGGACCAAAAGCTCTTGCTGCTCTTCAAGTATCCACGCAACCCCATTCACAGACCCACAAACGCTAGCGCTCCCTTTTCTCCAGCCTCCCAAAGTGCAATACAACCTCTCTGCCTGGCCTGCAGATTACAGCCGGAGCCCAGATCAGCAATCGCGAATGTCCCGGAATTCCTCCCACCCCAAAGGTGCCAGGACTAAAAGCTCTTGCTGCTCTTCAAGTAGCCAGGCAACCCCATTCACAGACCCACAAACGCTGCCGCTCCCTCTTTCTCCAGCCTCTAAAAGTCCAATACAACCTCTCTGCCTGGCCTGCTGAGTAGAGCCGGAGCTGGGCTCAGCAATTCCGAATGTCCAGGGATTCCTCACAACACAAAGAGGCCAGCAACAAAAGCTCTTGCTGCTCTACCTGTATCCACGCAACACCATTCACAGACACACAAACGCTGCCGCTCCCTCTTTCTTCAGCCTCCCAAAGTCCAATACAACCTCTCTGCCTGTGCCGCTGAGTAGAGCTGGAGCCCGGCTCAGCAACTGCGAATGTCCAGGGATTCCTCCCACCCCAAAGGGGCCAGGACCAAAAGCTCTTGCTGCTCTCAAGTATCAACGCAACCCCATTAACAGCCCCACAAACACTGCCGCTCCCTCTTTCTGCAGCCTCCCAAAGTCCAATACAACCTCTCTGCCTGGCCTGCAGATTTACAGCCGGAGCCCAGATCAGCAATCACAAATGTCCAGGGATTCCTCCCACCCCAAAGGGGCCAGGACCAAAAGCTCTTGCTGCTCTTCAAGTAGCCACGCAACCCCATTCACAGACCCACAAACGCTGCCGCTCCCTCCTTCTCCAGCCTCCCAAAGTCCAATACAACCTCTCTGCCTGGGCTGCTGAGTAGAGCCGGAGCCGGGCTCAGCAATTGCGAACATCCAGGGATTCCTCCCACCCCAAAGGGGCCAGGACCAAAAGCTCTTGCTGCTCTTCCAGTATCCACACAACCCATTCACAGACCCACAAACGCTGCCACTCCCTCTTTCTCCAGCCTTCCAAAGTCCAATACAACCAATCTGCCTGGGCTGCTGAGTAGAGCCCGAGCCGGGCTCAGCAATTGCGAACATCAAGGGATTCCTCCCAACCCAAAGGGGCCAGGACCAAAAGCTCTTGCTGCTCTTCCAGTATCCACGCAACCCCATTCACAGACCCACAAACGCTGGCGCTCCCTCTTTCTCCAGCCTCCCAAAGTCCAATGCAACCTCTCTGCCTGGGCTGCTGAGCAGAGCCGGAGCCGGGCTCAGCAATGGCGGACGTCCAGGGATTCCTCCCACCCCAAAGGGGCCAGGACCAAAAGCTCTTGCTGCTCTTCAAGTAGCCACGCAACTCCATTCCCAGACCACAAACGCTGCCACTCCTTCTTTCTGCAGCCTCCCAAAGTCCAAGACAACCTCTCTGCCTGGGCTGCAGATTACAGCCGGAGCCCAGATCAGCAATCACGACTGTCCAGGGATTCCTCACAACCCAAAGAGGCCAGCACCAAAAGCTCTTGTTGCTCTTCAAGTAGCCAGGCAACCCCATTCACAGACCCACAAACGCTGCCGCTCCCTCTTTCTCCAGCCTCCCAAAGTCCAATACAACCTCTCTGCCTGGGCCACGGAGTAGAGCCGTAGCCCGGGTCAGCAATTGCGAACATCCAGGGATTCCTCCCACCCCAAAGGGGCCAGGACCAAAAGCTCTTGCTGCTCTTCCAGTATCCACGCAACCCCATTCACAGCCCCACAAACGCTGCCGCTCCCTCTTTCTGCAGCCTCCCAAAGTCCAATACAACCTCTCTGCCTGGCCTGCAGATTACAGCCGGAGCCCAGATCAGCAATCGCGAACGGCCAGAGATTCCTCCCACCCCAAAGGGGCCAGGACCAAAAGCTCTTGCTACTCTTCAAGTATCCACGCAACCCCATTCACAGACCCACAAACGCTGCCGCTCCCTCTTTCTCCAGCCTCCCAAAGTCCAATACAACCTCTCTGCCTGGGCTGCAGATTACAGCCAGAGCCGGGCTCAGCAATGGCGGACGTCCAGGGATTCCTCCCACCCCAAAGGTGCCAGGACCAAAAGCTCTTGCTGCTCTTCAAGTACCCATGCAACCTCATTCACAGACCCACAAACACTGCCGCTCCCTCTTTCTGCAGCCTCCCAAAGTCCAATACAACCTCTCTGCCTGGGCCGCTGAGTAGAGCCGGAGCCCGGCTCAGCAACTGCGAATGTCCAGGGATTCCTCCCACCCCAAAGGGGCCAGGACCAAAAGCTCTTGCTGCTTTTCCAGTATCCACGCAACTCCATTCACAGACCCACAAACGCTGCCGCTCCCTCTTTCTCCAGCCTCCCAAACTCCAATACAACCTCTCTGCCTGGACTGCAAATTACAGCCGGATCCCAGATCCGCAATCACAAATGTCCAGAGATTCCTCCCACCCCAAAGGGCCAGGACTAAAAGCTCTTGCTGCTCTTCAAGTATCCACGCAACCCCATTCACAGCCCCACAAACACTGCCGCTCCCTCTTTCTGCAGCCTCCCAAAGTCCAATACAACCTCTCTGCCTGGGCTGCTGAGCAGAGCCGGTGCCCGGCTCAGCAATGGCGGACGTCCAGGGATTCCTCCCACCCCAAAGGGGCCAGGACCAAAAGCTCTTGCTGCTCTTCAAGTATCCACGCAACCCCATTCACAGACCCACAAACGCTAGCGCTCCCTTTTCTCCAGCCTCCCAAAGTGCAATACAACCTCTCTGCCTGGCCTGCAGATTACAGCCGGAGCCCAGATCAGCAATCGCGAATGTCCCGGAATTCCTCCCACCCCAAAGGTGCCAGGACTAAAAGCTCTTGCTGCTCTTCAAGTAGCCAGGCAACCCCATTCACAGACCCACAAACGCTGCCGCTCCCTCTTTCTCCAGCCTCTAAAAGTCCAATACAACCTCTCTGCCTGGCCTGCTGAGTAGAGCCGGAGCTGGGCTCAGCAATTCCGAATGTCCAGGGATTCCTCACAACACAAAGAGGCCAGCAACAAAAGCTCTTGCTGCTCTACCTGTATCCACGCAACACCATTCACAGACACACAAACGCTGCCGCTCCCTCTTTCTTCAGCCTCCCAAAGTCCAATACAACCTCTCTGCCTGTGCCGCTGAGTAGAGCTGGAGCCCGGCTCAGCAACTGCGAATGTCCAGGGATTCCTCCCACCCCAAAGGGGCCAGGACCAAAAGCTCTTGCTGCTCTCAAGTATCAACGCAACCCCATTAACAGCCCCACAAACACTGCCGCTCCCTCTTTCTGCAGCCTCCCAAAGTCCAATACAACCTCTCTGCCTGGCCTGCAGATTTACAGCCGGAGCCCAGATCAGCAATCACAAATGTCCAGGGATTCCTCCCACCCCAAAGGGGCCAGGACCAAAAGCTCTTGCTGCTCTTCAAGTAGCCACGCAACCCCATTCACAGACCCACAAACGCTGCCGCTCCCTCCTTCTCCAGCCTCCCAAAGTCCAATACAACCTCTCTGCCTGGGCTGCTGAGTAGAGCCGGAGCCGGGCTCAGCAATTGCGAACATCCAGGGATTCCTCCCACCCCAAAGGGGCCAGGACCAAAAGCTCTTGCTGCTCTTCCAGTATCCACACAACCCATTCACAGACCCACAAACGCTGCCACTCCCTCTTTCTCCAGCCTTCCAAAGTCCAATACAACCAATCTGCCTGGGCTGCTGAGTAGAGCCCGAGCCGGGCTCAGCAATTGCGAACATCAAGGGATTCCTCCCAACCCAAAGGGGCCAGGACCAAAAGCTCTTGCTGCTCTTCCAGTATCCACGCAACCCCATTCACAGACCCACAAACGCTGGCGCTCCCTCTTTCTCCAGCCTCCCAAAGTCCAATGCAACCTCTCTGCCTGGGCTGCTGAGCAGAGCCGGAGCCGGGCTCAGCAATGGCGGACGTCCAGGGATTCCTCCCACCCCAAAGGGGCCAGGACCAAAAGCTCTTGCTGCTCTTCAAGTAGCCACGCAACTCCATTCCCAGACCACAAACGCTGCCACTCCTTCTTTCTGCAGCCTCCCAAAGTCCAATACAACCTCTCTGCCTGGGCTGCAGATTACAGCCGGAGCCCAGATCAGCAATCACGACTGTCCAGGGATTCCTCCCACCCCAAAGGTGCCAGGACCAAAAGCTCTTGCTGCTCTTCAAGTAGCCAGCCAACCCCATTCACAGACCCACAAACGCTAGCGCTCCCTTTTCTCCAGCCTCCCAAAGTGCAATACAACCTCTCTGCCTGGCCTGCAGATTACAGCCGGAGCCCAGATCAGCAATCGCGAATGTCCCGGAATTCCTCCCACCCCAAAGGTGCCAGGACCAAAAGCTCTTGCTGCTCTTCAAGTACCCAGGCAACCGCATTCACAGCCCCACAAACGCTGCCGCTCCTTCTTTCTGCAGCCTCCCAAAGTCCAATACAACCTCTCTGCCTGGGCCACGGAGTAGAGCCGGAGCCGGGCTCAGCAATTGCGAATGTCCAGGAATTCCTCCCACCCCAAAGGGGCCAGGACCAAAAGCTCTTGCTGCTCTTCAAGCATCCACGCAACCCCATTCACAGACCCACAAACGCTAGCGCTCCCTTTTCTCCAGCCTCCCAAAGTGCAATACAACCTCTCTGCCTGGCCTGCAGATTACAGCCGGAGCCCAGATCAGCAATCGCGAATGTCCCGGAATTCCTCCCACCCCAAAGGTGCCAGGACTAAAAGCTCTTGCTGCTCTTCAAGTAGCCAGCCAACCCAATTCACAGACCCACAAACGCTGGCGCTCCCTCTTTCTCCAGCCTCTAAAAGTCCAATACAAACTCTCTGCCTGGCCTGTTGAGTAGAGCCGGAGCTGGGCTCAGCAATTCCGAATGTCCAGGGATTCTTCCCACCCCAAAGAGGCCAGCACCAAAAGCTCTTGTTGCTCTTCAAGTAGCCAGGCAACCCCATTCACAGACCCACAAACGCTGGCGCTCCCTCTTTCTCCAGCCTCCCAAAGTCCAAGTCAACCTCTCTGCCTGGGCCGCTGAGTAGAGCCGTAGCCCGGTTCAGCAATTGCGAACATCCAGGGATTCCTCCCACCCCAAAGGGGCCAGGACCAAAAGCTCTTGCTGCTCTTCCAGTATCCACGCAACCCCATTCACAGCCCCACAAACGCTGCCGCTCCCTCTTTCTGCAGCCTCCCAAAGTCCAATACAACCTCTCTGCCTGGCCTGCAGATTACAGCCGGAGCCCAGATCAGCAATTGCGAACGGCCAGAGATTCCTCCCACCCCAAAGGGGCCGGGACCAAAAGCTCTTGCTACTCTTCAAGTATCCACGCAACCCCATTCACAGCCCCACAAACGCTGCCGCTCCCTCTTTCTCCAGCCTCCCAAAGTCCAATAAAACCTCTCTGCCTGGGCTGCAGATTAGAGCCGGAGCCCAGCTCAGCAATTGCGAAAGTCCAGGGATTCCTCCCACCCTAAAGGGGCCAGGACCAAAAGCTCTTGCTGCTCTTCAAGTATCCACGCAACCCCATTCACAGACCCACAAATGCTGCCGCTCCCTCTTTCTCCAGCCTCCCAAAGTCTAATACAACCTCTCGTCCTCGGCTGCAGATTACAGCCGGAGCCAGGCTAAGCAATGGCGGACGTCCAGGGATTCCTCCCACCCCAAAGGGGCCAGGACTAAAAGCTCTTGCTGCTCTTCAAGTATCCACGCAACCCCATTCCCAGACCCACAAACGCTGCCGCTCCCTCTTTCTCCAGCCTCCCAAAGTCCAATACAACCTCTCTGCCTGGGCTGTTGAGCAGAGCCTGAGCCCGGCTCAGCAATTGCGAACGTCCAGGGATTCCTCCCAACCCAAAGGGGCCAGGACCAAAAGCTCTTGCTGCTCTTCCAGTATCCACGCAACCCCATTCACAGACCCACAAACGCTGGCGCTCCCTCTTTCTCCAGCCTCCCAAAGTCCAATACAACCTCTCTGCCTGGGCTGCTGAGCAGAGCCGGTGCCCGGCTCAGCAATGGCGGACGTCCAGGAATTCCTCCCACCCCAAAGGGGCCAGGACAAAAAGCTCTTGCTGCTCTTCAAGTATCCACGCAACCCCATTCACAGACCCACAAACGCTGGCGCTCCCTCTTTTTCCAGCCTCTAAAAGTCCAATACAACCTCTCTGCCTGGCCTGTTGAGTAGAGCCGGAGCTGGGCTCAGCAATTCCGAATGTCCAGGGATTGCTCCCACCCCAAAGAGGCCAGCACCAAAAGCTCTTGCTGCTCTTCCTGTATCTACGCAACCCCATTCACAGACGCACAAATGCTGAAGCTCCCTCTTTCTCCAGCCTCCCAAAGTCTAATACAACCTCTCTGCCTGGCCTGCAGATTACAGCCGGAGCCAGGCTCAGCAATGGCGGACGTCCAGGGATTCCTCCCACCCCAAAGGGGCCAGGACTAAAAGCTCTTGCTGCTCTTCAAGTATCCACGCAACCCCATTCACAGACCCACAAACGCTGCCGCTCCCTCTTTCTCCAGCCTCCCAAAGTCCAATACAACCTCTCTGCCTGGCCTGCAGATTACAGCCGGAGCCCAGATCAGCAATCACGACTGTCCAGGGATTCCTCCCAACCGACAGGTTCCAGGACCAAAAGCTCTTGCTGCTCTTCAAGTACCCAGGCAACCCCATTCACAGCCCCACAAACGCTGCCGCTCCTTCTTTCTGCAGCCTCCCAAAGTCCAATACAACCACTCTGCCTGGGCTGCTGAGCAGAGCCGGAGCCGGGCTCAGCAATTGCGAATGTCCAGGAATTCCTCCCACCCCAAAGGGGCCAGGACCAAAAGCTCTTGCTGCTCTTCAAGTATCCACGCAACCCCATTCACAGACCCACAAACGCTGGCGCTCCCTCTGCCTGGCCTGTTCAGTAGAGCCGGAGCCCAGATCAGCAATCGCGAATGGCCAGAGATTCCTCCCACCCCAAAGGTGCCAGGACTAAAAGCTCTTGCTGCTCTTCAAGTAGCCACGCAACCCCATTCACAGACCCACAAACACTGCCTCTCCCTCTTTCTCCAGCCTCCCAAAGTCCAATACAACCTCTCTGCCTGGGCTGCTGAGTAGAGCCGGAGCCAGGCTCAGCAATTGCAAACGTCCAGGGATTCCTACCACCCCAAAGGGGCCAGGACCAAAAGCTCTTGCTGATCTTCAAGTATCAACGCAACCCCATTCACAGACCCACAAACACTGCCACTCCCTATTTCTGCAGCCTCCCAAAGTCCAATACAACCTCTCTGCCTGGCCTGCAGATTTACAGCCGGAGCCCAGATCAGCAATCACGAATGTCCAGAGATTCCTCCCACCCCAAAGGGGCCAGGACCAAAAGCTCTTGCTGCTCTTCAAGTATCCACGCAACCCCATTCCCAGACCACAAACGCTGCCACTCCCTCTTTCTGCAGCCTCCCAAAGTCCAATACAACCTCTCTGCCTGGCCTGCAGATTTACAGCCGGAGCCCAGATCAGCAATCACGAATGTCCAGAGATTCCTCCCACCCCAAAGGTGCCAGGACTAAAAGCTCTTGCTGCTCTTCCAGTATCCACGCAACCCCATTCCCAGACCCACAAACGCTGCCGCTCCCTCTTTCTCCAGCCTCCCAAAGTCCACTACAACCTCTCTGCCTGGGCTGCTGAGCAGAGCCGGAGCCAGGCTCAGCAAATACGAACGTCAAGGGATTCCTCCCACCCCAAAGGGGCCAGGACCAAAAGCTCTTGCTGCTCTTCAAGTACCCATGCAACCCCATTCACAGACCCACAGACGCTGACGCTCCCTCTTTCTCCAGCCTCCCAAAGTCCAATACAACCTCTCTGCCTGGCCTGCTGAGCAGAGCCGGTGCCCGGCTCAGCAATTGCGAACGTCCAGGGATTCCTCCCACCCCAAAGGGGCCAGGACCAAAAGATCTTGCTGCTCTTCAAGTATCCATGCAACCCCATTCACAGACCCACAAACGCTGCCGCTCCCTCTTTCTGCAGCCTCCCAAAGTCCAATACAACCTCTCTGCCTGGGCCGCTGAGCAGAGCCGTAGCCCGGGTCAGCAATTGCAAATGTCCAGGGATTCCTCCCACCCCAAAGGGGCCAGGACCAAAAGCTCTTGCTGCTCTTCCAGTATCCACGCAAACCCATTCACAGACCCACAAACGCTGCCGCTCCCTCTTTCTCCAGCCTCCCAAAGTCCAATAAAATCTCTCGTCCTAGGCTGCAGAGCAGAGCCGGAGCCCAGCTCAGTAATTGCGACTGTCCAGGGATTCCTCCCACCCCAAAGGGGCCAGGACCAAAACCTCTTGCTGCTCTTCCAGTATCCACGCAACCCCATTCACAGACCCACAAACGCTGCCGCTCTTTCTTTCTTCAGCCTCCCAAAGTCCAATACAACCTCTCGTCCTGGGCTGCAGATTAGAGCCGGAGCCCGGGTCAGCAATTGCGAATGTCCAGGGATTCCTCCCACCCCAAAGGGGCCAGGACCAAAAGCTCTTGCTGCTCTTCAAGTAGCCAGGCATCCCCATTCACAGCCCCACAAACGCTGCCGCTCCCTCTTTCTCCAGCCTCCCAAACTCCAATACAACCTCTCGTCCTCGGCTGCAGATTACAGCCGGAGCCAGGCTCAGCAATGGCGGACGTCCAGGGATTCCTCCCACCCCAAAGGGGCCAGGACCAAAAGCTCTTGCTGCTCTTCCAGTATCCACGCAACCCCATTCACAGACCCACAAACGCTGGCGCTCCCTCTTTCTCCAGCCTCCCAAACTCCAATACAACCTCTCTGCCTGGGCTGCTGAGCAGAGCCGGTGCCCGGCTCAGCAATGGCGGACGTCCAGGGATTCCTCCCACCCCAAAGGGGCCAGGACCAAAAGCTCTTGCTGCTCTTCAAGTATCCACGCAACCCCATTCACAGACCCACAAACGCTGGCGCTCCCTCTTTCTCCAGCCTCTAAAAGTCCAATACAACCTCTCTGCCTGGCCTGTTGAGTAGAGCCGGAGCCCAGATCAGCAATCGCGAATGGCCAGAGATTCCTCCCACCCCAAAGGTGCCAGGACCAAAAGCTCTTGCTGCTCTTGAAGTAGCCAGGCAACCCCATTCACAGACCCATAAACGCTGCCGCTCCCTCTTTCTCCAGCCTCCCAAACTCCAATACAACCTCTCTGCCTGGCCTGCTGAGCAGAGCCGGTGCCCGGCTCAGCAATTGCGAACGTCCAGTGATTCCTCCCACCCCAAAGGGGCCAGGACCAAAAGATCTTGCTGCTCTTCAAGTAGCCAGGCAACCCCATTCACAGACCCACAAACGCTGCCGCTCCCTCTTTCTTCAGCCTCCCAAAGTCCAATACAACCTCTCTGCCTGGGCCGCTGAGCAGAGCCGTAGCCCGGGTCAGCAATTGCAAATGTCCAGGGATTCCTCCCACCCCAAAGGGGCCAGGACCAAAAGCTCTTGCTGCTCTTCCAGTATCCACGCAACCCCATTCACAGACCCACAAACGCTGCCGCTCCCTCTTTCTCCAGCCTCCCAAACTCCAATACAAACTCTCTGCCTGGGCTGCTGAGCAGAGCCGGTGCCCGGCTCAGCAATGGCGGACGTCCAGGGATTCCTCCCACCCCAAAGGGGCCAGCACCAAAAGCTCTTGCTGCTCTTCAAGTATCCACGCAACCCCATTCACAGACCCACAAACGCTGGCGCTCCCTCTTTCTCCAGCCTCTAAAAGTCCAATACAACCTCTCTGCCTGGCCTGTTGAGTAGAGCCGGAGCCCAGATCAGCAATCGCGAATGGCCAGAGATTCCTCCCACCCCAAAGGGGCCAGGACCAAAAGCTCTTGCTGCTCTTCAAGTAGCCAGGCAACCCCATTCACAGACCGACAAACGCTGCCGCTCCCTCTTTCTCCAGCCTCCCAAACTCCAATACAACCTCTCTGCCTGGCCTGCTGAGCAGAGCCGGTGCCCGGCTCAGCAATTGCGAACGTCCAGGGATTCCTCCCACCCCAAAGGGGCCAGGACCAAAAGATCTTGCTGCTCTTCAAGTAGCCAGGCAACCCCATTCACAGACCCACAAACGCTGCCGCTCCCTCTTTCTTCAGCCTCCCAAAGTCCAATACAACCTCTCTGCCTGGGCCGCTGAGCAGAGCCGTAGCCCGGGTCAGCAATTGCAAATGTCCAGGGATTCCTCCCACCCCAAAGGGGCCAGGACCAAAAGCTCTTGCTGCTCTTCCAGTATCCACGCAACCCCATTCACAGACCCATAAACGCTGCCGCTCCCTCTTTCTCCAGCCTCTCAAAGTCCAATACAACCTCTCTGCCTGGGCCGCTGAGTAGAGCCGGAGCCGGGCTCAGGAATTGTGAACATCCAGGGATTCCTCCCACCCCAAAGGGGCCAGGACCAAAACCTCTTGCTGCTCTTCCATTAGCCACACAACCCCATTCACAGATGCACAAATCCTGGGGCTCCATCTTTCTCCAGCCTCCCAAAGTCCAATACAACCTCTCTGCCTGGCCTGTTGAGTAGAGCCGGAGCTGGGCTCAGCAATTCCGAATGTCCAGGGATTCCTCACAACCCAAAGAGGCCAGCACCAAAAGCTCTTGTTGCTCTTCAAGTAGCCACGCAACCCCATTCACAGACCCACAAACGCTGCCGCTCCCTCTTTCTGCAGCCTCCCAAAGTCCAAGATCACCTCTCTGCCTGGCCTGCAGATTACGGCCGCAGCCCAGATCAGGAATCACGAATGTGCAGGGATTCCTCCCACCCCAAAGATGCCAGGACCAAAAGCTCTTGCTGCTCTTCCAGTAGCCACGCAACCCCATTCACAGACCCACAAACGATGCCGCTCCCTCTTTCTGCACCCTCCCAAAGTCCAATACAACCTTTCTTCCTGGGCTGCTGAGTAGAGCCGGAGCCGGGCTCAGCAATGGCGGACGTCCAGGGATTCCTCCCACCCCAAAGGGGCCAGGACCAAAAGCTCTTGCAGCTCTTCCATTATCCACGCAACCCCATTCACAGACCCAAAAACGCTGCCGCTCCCTCTTTCTGCAGCCTCCCAAAGTCCACTACAACCTCTCTGCCTGGGCTGCTGAGCAGAGCCGGAGCCTGGATCAGCAATGGCGGACGTCCAGGGATTCCTCCCACCCCAAAGGGGCCAGGACCAAAAGCTCTTGCTGCTCTTTCCTGTATCCACGCAACCCCATTCACAGACCCACAAACGCTGCCGCTCCCTCTTTCTCCAGCCTCCCAAAGTCCTAGAAAACCTCTCTGCCTGGGCTGCTGAGTAGAGCCGGAGCCGGGCTCAGCAATTGTGAATGTCCAGGAATTCCTCCCACCCCAAAGGGGCCAGGAACAAAAGCTCTTGCTGCTCTTCCAGTATCCACGCAACCCCATTCACAGACCCACAAACGCTAGCGCTCCCTTTTCTCCAGCCTCCCAAAGTCCAATACTACCTCTCTGCCTGGCCTGCAGATTACAGCCGGAGCCCAGCTCAGCAAATGCGACTGTCCAGGGATTCCTCACAACCCAAAGGGGCCAGGACCAAAAGCTCTTGCTGCTCTTCCAGTACCCAGGCAACCCCATTCACAGACCCACAAACGCTGCCGCTCCCTCTTTCTCCAGCCTCCCAAAGTCCACTACAACCTCTCTGCCTGGGCTGCTGAGCAGAGCCGGAGCCCGGCTCAGCAATTGCGAACGTCCAGGGATTCCTCCCAACCCAAAGGGGCCAGGACCAAAAGCTCTTGCTGCTCTTCCAGTATCCACGCAACCCCATTCACAGACCCACAAACGCTGCCACTCCCTCTTTCTCCAGCCTCCCAAAGTCCAATACAACCTCTCTGCCTGGGCTGCTGAGCAGAGCCTGTGCCCGGCTCAGCAATTGCGAACGTCCAGGGATTCCTCCCACCCCAAAGGGGCCAGGACCAAAAGCTCTTGCTGCTCTTCCAGTATTCATGCAACCCCATTCACACACCCACAGACGCTGCCGCTCCCGCTTTCTGCAGCCTCCCAAACTCCAATACAACCTTTCTTCCTGGGCTGCAGATTACAGATGGAGCCGGGCTCAGCAATGGCGGACGTCCAGGGATTCCTCCCACCCCAAAGGGGCCAGGACCAAAAGCTCTTGCTGCTCTTCAAGTAGCCACGCAACCCCATTCACAGACCCACAAACGCTAGCGCTCCCTTTTCTCCAGCCTCCCAAACTCCAATACAACCTCTCTGCCTGGCCTGCTGATTACAGCCGGAACCCAGATCAGCAATCGCGAACGGCCAGAGATTCCTCCCACCCCAAAGGGGCCAGGAACAAAAGCTCTTGCTGCTCTTCAAGTATCCACGCAACCCCATTCACAGACCCACAAACGCTGCCACTCCCTCTATCTCCAGCCTCCCAAAGTCCAATACAACCTCTCTGCCTGGCCTGCAGATTACAGCCGGAGCCCATATCAGCAATCGCGAATGGCCAGAGATTCCTCCCACCCCAAAGGGGCCAGGACTAAGAGCTCTTGCTGCTCTTCAAGAATCCACGCAACCCCATTCACAGACGCACAAACGCTGCCGCTCCCTCTTTCTGCAGCCTCCCAAACTCCAATACAACCTCTCTGCCTGGCCTGCAGATTACAGCCGGAGCCGGGCTCAGCAATGGCGGACGTCCAGGGATTCCTCCCACCCCAAAGGGGCCAGCACTGAATGCTCTTGCTGCTCTTCCAGTATCCACGCAACCCCATTCACAGACGCAAAAATGCTGCCGCTCCCTCTTTCTCCAGCCTCCCAAAGTCCAATAAAACCTCTCTGCCTGGCATGCTGAGTAGAGCCGGAGTCAGGCTCAGCAATTGCGAACATCAAGGGATTCCTCCCACCCCAAAGGGGCCAGGACCAAAAGCTCTTGCTGCTCTTCCAGTATCCACACAACTCCATGCACAGACCCACAAATGCTGCCGCTCCCTCTTTCTCCAGCCTCCCAAAGTCCAATAAAACCTCTCTGCCTGACATGCTGAGTAGAGCCTGAGCCCGGCTCAGCAATTGCGAATGTCCAGGGATTCCTCCCACCCCAAAGGGGCCAGGACCAAAACCTCTTGCTGCTCTTCATGTAGCCAGGCAACCCCATTCACAGCCCCACAAACGCTGCCACTACCTCTTTCTGCAGCCTCCCAAAGTCCAATACAACCTCTCTGCCTGGCCTGCAGATTACAGTCGGATCCTGGCTCAGCAATGGCGGTCGTCCAGGGATTCCTCCCACCCCAAAGGGGCCAGAAATTAAAGCTCTTGCTGCTCTTCCAGTATCCACGCAACCCCATTCACAGACCCACAAATGCTGCCACTCCCTCTTTCTGCAGCCTCCCAAAGTCCAATACAACCTCTCTGCGTGAGCTGATGAGTAGAGCCGTAGCCCGGGTCAGCAATTAAGAACATCCAGGGATTCCTCCCACCCCAAAGGGGCCAGCACCAAAAGCTCTTGGTGCTCTTCAAGTAGCCAGGCAACACCATTTACAGACCCACAAACGCTAGCGCTCCCTCTTTCTCCAGCCTCCCATAGTCCAATACAACCTCTCTGCCTGGCCTGCAGATTACAGCCGTAGCCCAGATCAGCAATCACGAACGTCCAGGGATTCCTCCCACCCCAAAGGGGCCAGGACCAAAAGCTCTTGCTGCTCTTCAAGTATCCACGCAACCCCATTCACAAACCCACAAACGCTGCCGCTCCCTCTTTCTGCAGCCTCCCAAAGTCCAATACAACCTCTCTGCCTGGCCTGCAGATTACAGCCGGAGCCCAGCTCAGGAATCACGAATGTGCAGGGATTCCTCCCACCCCAAAGGGACCAGCACCAAAAGCTCCTGCTGCTCTTCCAGTATCCACGCAACCCCATTCACAGAGCCACAAAGGCTATCGCTCCCTCTTTCTGCAGCCTCCCAAAGTCCAATACAACCTCTCTGCCTGGCCTGCAGATTACAGCCGGAACCCAGAGCAGCAATCGCGAATGGCCAGAGATTCCTCCCACCCCAAAGGTGCCAGGACCAAAAGCTCTTGCTGCTCTTCCAGTATCCACGAAACCCCATTCACAGACCCACAAAAGCTGATGCTCCCTCTTTCTGCAGCCTCTAAAAGTCCAATACAACCACTCTGCATGGCCTGTGGAGTAGAGCTGGAGCTGGGCTCAGCAATTCCGAATGTCCAGGGATTCCTCACAACCCAAAGAGGCCAGCACCAAAAGTTCTTGCTGCTCTTCAAGTAGACAGGCAACCCCATTCACAGACCCACAAATGCTGCCACTCCCTCTTTCTCCAGCCTCCCAAAGTCCAAGACAACCTCTCTTCCTGGGCTGCAGATTACAGCCGGAGCCCATATCAGCAATCGCGAATGGCCAGAGATTCCTCCCACCCCAAAGGTGCCAGGACAAAAAGCTCTTGCTGCTCTTCCAGTATCCACGCAACCCCATTCACAAACCCACAAACGCTGCCGCTCCCTCTTTCTCCAGCCTCCCAAAGTCCAATACAACCTCTCTGCCTGGCCTGCAGATTACAGCCGGAGCCCAGCTCAGGAATCACGAATGTGCAGGGATTCCTCCCACCCCAAAGGGGCCAGCACCAAAAGCTCTTGCTGCTCTTCAAGTATCCACGCAACCCCATTCACAGAGCCACAAACGCTACCGCTCCCTCTTTCTGCAGCCTCCCAAACTGCAATACAACCTCTCTGCCTGGCCTGCAGATTACAGCCGGAACCCAGACCAGCAATCGTGAATGGCTAGAGATTCTTTGCACCCAAAAGGTGCCAGGACCAAAAGCTCTTGCTGCTCTTCATGTAGCCAGGCAACCCAATTCACAGAGCCACAAATGCTGATGATCCCTCTTTCTGCAGCCTCTAAAAGTCCAATACAACCTCTCTGCATGGCCTGTGGAGTAGAGCCCGAGCCCGGCTCAGCAATTGCGACTGTCCAGGGATTCCTCCCACCCCAAAGGGGCCAGGACCAAAAGCTCTTGCTTCTCTTCAAGTACCCAAGCAACCCCATTCACAGACCCACAAACGCTGCCGCTCCCTCTTTCTGCAGCCTCCAAAATTTCAATTCAACCTTTCTTCCTGGGCTGCAGATTACAGTCGGATTCTGTCTCAGCAATGGCAGACGTCCAGGGATTCCTCCCACCCCAAAGGGTCAGGACCAAAAGCTCTTGCTGCTCTTCAAGTACCCACGCAACACCATTCACAGCCCCACAAACGCTGCCGCTCCCTCTTTCTCCAGCCTCCCAAAGTCCAATACAACCTCTCTGCCTGGGCTGCTGGGTACAGCCAGAGCCGGGCTCAGCAATCACGAATGTGCAGGGATTCCTCCCACCCCAAAGGGGCCAGGAACAAAAGCTCTTGCTGCTCTTCAAGTATCCACGCAACCCCATTCACAGACCAACAAACGCTGCCGCTCCCTCTTTCTCCAGCCTCCCAAAGTCCAATACAACCTCTCTGCCTGGCCTGCAGATTACAGCCGGAGACGGGCTCAGCAATGGCGGACGTCCAGGGATTCCTCCCACCCCAAAGGGGCAAGGACCAAAAGCTCTTGCTGCTCTTCAAGCAGCCAGGCAACCCAATTCACAGAGCCACAAATGCCGAAGCTCGCTCTTTCTGTAGCCTCTAAAAGTCCAATAAAAGCACTCTGCCTCGCCTGCTGAGTAGGGACGGAGCTGGGCTCAGCAATTCTGAATGCCCAGGGATTCCTCACAACCCAAAGAGGCCAGCAACAAAAGCTCTTGCTGCTCTTCAAGTAGACAGGCAACCCCATTCACAGACCCACAAACGCTGCCGCTCCCTCTTTCTGCAGCCTCCCAAAGTCCAAGACAACCTCTCTGCCTGGGCCCCTGAGCAGAGCCAGGTCCTGGCTCAGCAATTGCGAATGTCCAAGGATTCCGCCCACCCCAAAGGGGCCAGGACCAAAAGCTCTTGCTGCTCTTCAAGTATCCACGCAACCCCATTCACAGACCCACAAGCGCTGCCGATCCCTCTTTCTGCAGCCTCCCAAAGTCCAAGACAACCTCTCTGCCTGGGCCGCTGAGCAGAGCCAGGTCCTGGCTCAGCAATTGCAAATGTCCAGGGATTCCGCCCACCCCAAAGGGGCCAGGACCAAAAGCTCTTGCTGCTCTTCAAGTACCCACGCAACCCCATTCACAGACCCACAAGCGCTGCCGATCCCTCTTTCTGCAGCCTCCCAAAGTCCAAGACAACCTCTCTGCCTGGCCTGCTGAGTAGAGTAGGAGCCCAGCTCAGCAATTGCGAATGTCGAGGGATTCCTCCCACCCCAAAGGGGCCAGGACCAAAAGCTCTTGCTGCTCTTCACGTAGCCAGGCAACCCCATTCACAGACCCACAAACGCTGCCGTTCCCTCTTTTTGCAGCCTTCCTGTCCCGATCCAATGTCGGGGGAGGTTTAGTTACGATCCCAAGGACGAGATTAAGACACTGGAATCGGTCAGATGTCGGAAAACCTTTCACTTTTATTGGAGGGGAGAAGAGAACGGAGGGAGGAGGGAGGGCAAGGGAGGAGAGGAAAAGAATAGGGGAGAAACAGTTAGAAAGAGAAGGAGAAGGAGCAGTTTACCACCACCACTTCGAGTCCGATGATCTTCGCAGGGTCTTCGGTGGCCTCAGGCTCCGTCGGGGACTGAAGCGGGGTGCGGGGGGGAGCCTCGAGGGTGCAGGATTGGAAGGAGTGGTCTCGCGCGCGCCGCCGCAACACCCGCCGAGGGGCACTTGTGCTCCTAATACAGGGGCTCCCACGCATGCGAAGATAGAAAAATGTATAAGTGCGGATCGCAACGGACGTGCTGCCCCCGCCTCTGCTCTTTCGCGCCTTATTGTTCCCGCCTCAGCTCTTTTCGCGGCTTTAGTCCTTGCGCAGGCTCCCGAGTTTGTTTTTTATCAAACTTGGGGAGAAGATGGTGTTCTCAAAGCGCGACACAGGATGGCGCTATAGCGGCAATGTCGAGACAAATCTGTATTTTTGTATGGGTCCTTTACACTGCCAAAGTCCAATACACCCTCTCTGCCTGGGCGGTTGAGTACAGCCGGAGCCCGGCTCAGCAGTTGCAAATGTCCACGTATTCCTCACACCCCAAAGGGGCCACGACTAAAAGCTCTTGCTGCTCTTCAAATAGCCACGCAACCCCTTTCACAGCCCCACAGACACTGCCGCTCCCTCTTTCTGCAGCCTCCCAAAGTCCCATAGAACCTCTCTGCCTGGCCTGCTGAGCAGAGCCAGAGTCCAGCTCAGTAATTGCAAACGTCCAGGGATTCCTCCCACCCCAAAGGGGCCAGCACCAAAAGCTCTTGCTACTATTCCAGTATCCACGCAACCCCATTCACAGACCCACAAACGCTGCCGCTCCCTCTTTCTGCAGCCTCCCAAAGTCCAATACAACCTCTCTGCCTGGGCTGCAGATTACAGCCAGAGCCCAGATCAGCAATCACGTGTGTCCAGGGATTCCTCCCACCCCAAAGGGGCCAGGACCAAAAGCTCTTGCTGCTCTTCAAGTAGCCACGCAACCCAATTCACAGACGAACAAACGCTGGCACTCCGTCTTTCTGCAGCCTCCCAAAGTCCAATGCAACCTCTCTGCCTTGGCCGCTGAGTAGAGCCGGAGCCCAGCTCAGCAATTGCGAATGTCCAGGAATTCCTCCCACCACAAAGGGGCCAGGAACAAAAGCTCTTGCTGCTCTTCAAGTAGCCACGCAACCCCATTCACAGAGCCACAAACGCTGCCGCTCCCTCTTTCTCCAGCCTCCCAAAGTGTAATACAACCACTCTGCCTGGCCTGCAGATTACAGCACGAGCCCAGATCAGCAATGGCGGACGTCCAGGGATTCCTCCCACCCCAAAGGGGCAAGGACCCAATGCTCTTGCTGCTCTTCAAGCAGCCAGGCAACCCAATTCACAGAGCCACAAATGCTGAAGCTCCCTCTTTCTGCAGCCTCTAAAAGTCCAATACAAGCACTCTGCCTGGCCTGCTGAGTAGGGACGGAGCTGGGCTCAGCAATTCTGAATGCCCAGGGATTCCTCACAACACAAAGAGGCCAGCAACAAAAGCTCTTGCTGCTCTTCAAGTAGCCAGGCAACCCCATTCACAGACCCACAAACGCTGCCGCTCCCTCTTTCTGCAGCCTCCCAAAGTGCAATACAACCTCTCTGCCTGGGCCGCTGAGCAGAGCCAGATCCTGGCTCAGTAATTGCGAATGTCCAGGGATTCCTCCCACCCCAAAGGGGCCAGAACCAAAAGCTCTTGCTGCTCTTCCAGTATCCACGCAACCCCATTCACAGACCCACAAACGCTGCCGTTCCCTCTTTTTGCAGCCTCCCTGTCCCGATCCACTGTCGGGGGAGGTTTAGTTACGATCCCAAGGACGAGATTAAGACACTGGAATCGGTCAGATGTCGTACAGCCTTTCACTTTTATTGGAGGGGAGAAGAGAACGGAGGGAGGAGGGAGGGCAAGGGAGGAGAGGAAAAGAATAGGGGAGAGACAGTTAGAAAGAGAAGGAGAAGGAGGAGTTTACCACCACCACTTCGAGTCTGATGATCTTCGCAGGGTCTTCGCTGGCCTCAGGCTCCGTCGGGGACTGAAGCGGGGGGCGGGGGAGAGCCTCGAGGGTGCAGGATTGGAAGGAGTGGTCTCGCGCGCGCCGCCGCAACACCCGCCGAGGGGCACTTGTGCTCCAATTATAGGGGCTCCCACGCATGCGAAGATAGAAAAATGTATAAGTGCGGATCGCAACGGACGTGCTGCCCCCGCCTCTGCTCTTTCGCGCCTTTTTGTTCCCGCCTCAGCTCTTTTCGCGGCTTTAGTCCTTGCGCAGGCTCCCGAGTTTGTTTTTTATCAAACTTGGGGAGAAGATGGTGTTCTCAAAGCGCGACACTGGATGGCGCTATAGCGGCAATGTCGAGACAAATCTGTATTTTTGTATGGGTCCTTTACACTGCCAAAGTCCAATACACCCTCTCTGCCTGGGCGGTTGAGTACAGCCGGAGCCCGGCTCAGCAGTTGCAAATGTCCACGTACTCCTCACACCCCAAAGGGGCCACGACTAAAAGCTCTTGCTGCTCTTCAAATAGCCACGCAACCCCTTTCACAGCCCCACAGACACTGCCGCTCCCTCTTTCTGCAGTCTCCCAAAGTCCCATAGAACCTCTCTGCCTGGCCTGCTGAGCAGAGCCAGAGTCCAGCTCAGTAATTGCAAACGTCCAGGGATTCCTCCCACCCCAAAGGGGCCAGCACCAAAAGCTCTTGCTACTATTCCAGTATCCACGCAACCCCATTCACAGACCCATAAACGCTGCCGCTCCCTCTTTCTCCAGCCTCCCAAACTCCAATACAACCACTCTGCCTGCGCTGCTGAGTACAGCCGGAGCCAGGCTCAGCAATTGCAAACGTCCAGGGATTCCTCCCACCCCAAAGGGGCCAGGACCAAAAGCTCTTGCTGCTCTTCAAGTAGTCACGCAACCCCATTCACAGACCCACAAGCGCGGCCGCTCTCTCTTTCTGCAGCCTCTCCAAGTCCAATACAACCTCTCTGCCTGGGCTGCTGGGTAGAGCCAGAGCCGGGCTCAGCAATCACGAATGTGCAGGGATTCCTCCCACCCCAAAGGGGCCAGGACCAAAAGCTCTTGCTGCTCTTCCAGTATCCACGCAACCCCATTCACAGAGCCACAAAGGCTATCGCTCCCTCTTTCTGCAGCCTCCCAAAGTCCAATACAACCTCTCTGCCTGGCCTGCAGATTACAGCCGGAACCCAGACCAGCAATCGCGAATGGCCAGAGATTCCTCCCACCCCAAAGGTGCCAGGACCAAAAGCTCTTGCTGTTCTTCCAGTATCCACGAAACCCCATTCACAGACCCACAAAAGCTGATGCTCCCTCTTTCTGCAGCCTCTAAAAGTCCAATACAACCACTCTGCATGGCCTGTGGAGTAGAGCTGGAGCTGGGCTCAGCAATTCCGAATGTCCAGGGATTCCTCACAACCCAAAGAGGCCAGCACCAAAAGTTCTTGCTGCTCTTCAAGTAGACAGGCAACCCCATTCACAGACCCACAAACGCTGCCACGCCCTCTTTCTCCAGCCTCCCAAAGTCCAATACAACCTCTCTGCCTGGGCTGCAGATTACAGCCGGAGCCCAGCTCAGCATTCACCAATGTGCAGGGATTCCTCCCACCCCAAAGGTGCCAGGACAAAAAGCTCTTGCTGCTCTTCAATATCCACGCAACCCCATTCACAAACCCAAAAACGCTAGCGCTCCCTCTTTCTCCAGCCTCCCAAAGTTCAATAACCTCTCTGCCTGGCCTGCAGATTACAGCCGGAACCCAGACCATCAATCGCGAATGGCCAGATATTCTTTGCACCCCAAAGGTGCCAGGACCAAAAGCTCTTGCTGCTCTTCATGTAGCCAGGCAACCCAATTCACAGAGCCACAAAAGCTGATGCTCCCTCTTTCTGCAGCCTCTAAAAGTCCAATACAACCTCTCTGCATGGCCTGTGGAGTAGAGCTGGAGCTGGGCTCAGCAATTCCGAATGTCCAGGGATTCCTCACAACCCAAAGAGGCCAGCAACAAAAGTTCTTGCTGCTCTTCAAGTAGACAGGCAACCCCATTCACAGACGCACAAACGCTAGCGCTCCCTCTTTCTGCAGCCTCCCAAAGTGCAATACAACCTCTCTGCCTGGCCTGCAGATTACAGCCGTAGCCCAGGTCAGCAATCACGAACGTCCAGGGATTCCTCCCACCCCAAAGGGGCCAGGACCAAAAGCTCTTGCTGCTCTTCCAGTATCCACGCAACCCCATTCACAAACCCACAAACGCTGCCGCTCCCTCTTTCTGCAGCCTCCCAAAGTCCAATACAACCTCTCTGCCTGGCCTGCAGATTACAGCCGGAGCCCAGCTCAGGAATCACGAATGTGCAGGGATTCCTCCCACCCCAAAGGGGCCAGCACCAAAAGCTCTTGCTGCTCTTCAAGTATCCACGCAACCCCATTCACAGAGCCACAAACGCTACCGCTCCCTCTTTCTCCAGCCTCCCAAACTGCAATACAACCTCTCTGCCTGGCCTGCAGATTACAGCCGGAACCCAGACCAGCAATCGTGAATGGCTAGAGATTCTTTGCACCCAAAAGGTGCCAGGACCAAAAGCTCTTGCTGCTCTTCAAGTAGACAGGCAACCCCATTCACAGACTCACAAACGCTGCCGCTCCCTCTTTCTCCAGCCTCCCAAAGTCCAATACAACCTCTCTGCCTGGGCTGCTGAGCAGAGCCCGAGCCCGGCTCAGCAATTGCGAATGTCCAGGGATTCCTCCCACCCCAAAGGTGCCAGGACCAAAAGCTCTTGCTTCTCTTCAAGTAGCCAGGCAACCCCATTCACAGACCCACAAACGCTGCCGCTCCCTCTTTCTCCAGCCTCCAAAATTTCAATTCAACCTTTCTTCCTGGGCTGCAGATTACAGTCGGATTCTGTCTCAGCAATGGCAGACGTCCAGGGATTCCTCCCACCCCAAAGGGTCAGGACCAAAAGCTCTTGCTGCTCTTCAAGTACCCACGCAACACCATTCACAGCCCCACAAACGCTGCCGCTCCCTCTTTCTGCAGCCTCCCAAAGTCCAATACAACCTCTCTGCCTGGGCTGCTGGGTAGAGCCAGAGCCGGGCTCAGCAATCACGAATGTTCAGGGATTCCTCCCACCCCAAAGGGGCCAGGAACAAAAGCTCTTGCTGCTCTTCAAGTATCCACGCAACCCCATTCACAGACCCACAAACGCTGCCGCTCCCTCTTTCTGCAGAGTCCCAATGTCCAATACAACCTCTCTGCCTGGCCTGCAGATTACAGCCGGAGACGGGCTCAGCAATGGCGGACGTCCAGGGATTCCTCCCACCCCAAAGGGGCCAGGACCAAAAGCTCTTGCTGCTCTTCCAGTATCCACGCAACCTCATTCACAGACCGACAAACGATGCCGCTCCCTCTTTCTGCAGCCTCCCAAAGTCCAATAAAACCTCTCTGCCTGGGCTGCTGAGCAGAGCCGGAGCCTGCTTCAGCAATTGCGAATGTCCAGGGATTCCTCCCACCCCAAAGGGGCAAGGACCAAAAGCTCTTGCTGCTCTTCCAGCAGCCAGGCAACCCAATTCACAGAGCCACAAATGCTGTCGCTCCCTCTTTCTGCAGCCTCCCAAACTCCAATACAAGCACTCTGCCTCGCCTGCTGAGTAGGGACGGAGCTGGGCTCAGCAATTCTGAATGCCCAGGGATTCCTCACAACCCAAAGAGGCCAGCAACAAAAGCTCTTGCTGCTCTTCAAGTAGCCAGGCAACCCCATTCACAGACCCACAAACGCTGCCGCTCCCTCTTTCTGCAGCCTCCCAAAGTCCAAGACAACCTCTCTGCCTGGGCCGCTGAGCAGAGCCAGGTCCTGGCTCAGCAATTGCGAATGTCCAGGGATTCCGCCCACCCCAAAGGGGCCAGGACCAAAAGCTCTTGCTGCTCTTCAAGTACCCACGCAACCCCATTCACAGCCCCACAAGCGCTGCCGATCCCTCTTTCTGCAGCCTCCCAAAGTCCAAGACAACCTCTCTGCCTGGGCCGCTGAGCAGAGCCAGGTCCTGGCTCAGCAATTGCAAATGTCCAGGGATTCCGCCCACCCCAAAGGGGCCAGGACCAAAAGCTCTTGCTGCTCTTCAAGTACCCACGCAACCCCATTCACAGACCCACAAGCGCTGCCGCTCCCTCTTTCTGCAGCCTCCCAAAGTCCAAGACAACCTCTCTGCCTGGCCTGCTGAGTAGAGTAGGAGCCCAGCTCAGCAATTGCGAATGTCCAGGGATTCCTCCCACCCCAAAGGGGCCAGGACCAAAAGCTCTTGCTGCTCTTCACGTAGCCAGGCAACCCCATTCACAGACCCACAAACGCTGCCGTTCCCTCTTTTTGCAGCCTTCCTGTCCCGATCTAATGTCGGGGGAGGTTTAGTTACGATCCCAAGGACGAGATTAAGACACTGGAATCGGTCAGATGTCGTACAGCCTTTCACTTTTATTGGAGGGGAGAAGAGAACGGAGGGAGGAGGGAGGGCAAGGGAGGAGAGGAAAAGAATAGGGGAGAGACAGTTAGAAAGAGAAGGAGAAGGAGCAGTTTACCACCACCACTTCGAGTCCGATGATCTTCGCAGGGTCTTCGGTGGCCTCAGGCTCCGTCGGGGACTGAAGCGGGGTGCGGGGGGGAGCCTCGAGGGTGCAGGATTGGAAGGAGTGGTCTCGCGCGCGCCGCCGCAACACCCGCCGAGGGGCACTTGTGCTCCTAATACAGGGGCTCCCACGCATGCGAAGATAGAAAAATGTATAAGTGCGGATCGCAACGGACGTGCTGCCCCCGCCTCTGCTCTTTCGCGCCTTTTTGTTCCCGCCTCAGCTCTTTTCGCGGCTTTAGTCCTTGCGCAGGCTCCCGAGTTTGTTTTTTATCAAACTTGGGGAGAAGATGGTGTTCTCAAAGCGCGACACTGGATGGCGCTATAGCGGCAATGTCGAGACAAATCTGTATTTTTGTATGGGTCCTTTACACTGCCAAAGTCCAATACACCCTCTCTGCCTGGGCGGTTGAGTACAGCCGGAGCCCGGCTCAGCAGTTGCAAATGTCCACGTATTCCTCACACCCCAAAGGGGCCACGACTAAAAGCTCTTGCTGCTCTTCAAATAGCCACGCAACCCCTTTCACAGCCCCACAGACACTGCCGCTCCCTCTTTCTGCAGCCTCCCAAAGTCCCATAGAACCTCTCTGCCTGGCCTGCTGAGCAGAGCCAGAGTCCAGCTCAGTAATTGCAAACGTCCAGGGATTCCTCCCACCCCAAAGGGGCCAGCACCAAAAGCTCTTGCTACTATTCCAGTATCCACGCAACCCCATTCACAGACCCATAAACGCTGCCGCTCCCTCTTTCTCCAGCCTCCCAAACTCCAATACAACCACTCTGCCTGCGCTGCTGAGTACAGCCGGAGCCAGGCTCAGCAATTGCAAACGTCCAGGGATTCCTCCCACTCCAAAGGGGCCAGGACCAAAAGTTCTTGCTGCTCTTCCAGTATCCACGCAACCCCATTCCCAGACCCACAAACGCTGCCGCTCCCTCTTTCTCCAGCCTCCCAAAGTCCAATACAACCTCTCTGCCTGGGCTGCAGATTACAGCCAGAGCCCAGATCAGCAATCACGTGTGTCCAGATATTCCTCCCACCCCAAAGGGGCCAGGACCAAAAGCTCTTGCTGCTCTTCAAGTAGCCACGCAACCCAATTCACACACGAACAAACGCTGGCACTCCGTCTTTCTGCAGCCTCCCAAAGTCCAATACAACCTCTCTGCCTTGGCCGCTGAGTAGAGCCGGAGCCCAGCTCAGCAATTGCGAATGTCCAGGAATTCCTCCCACCCCAAAGGTGCCAGGACAAAAAGCTCTTGCTGCTCTTCAATATCCACGCAACCCCATTCACAAACCCAAAAACGCTAGCGCTCCCTCTTTCTCCAGCCTCCCAAAGTTCAATAACCTCTCTGCCTGGCCTGCAGATTACAGCCGGAACCCAGACCATCAATCGCGAATGGCCAGATATTCTTTGCACCCCAAAGGTGCCAGGACCAAAAGCTCTTGCTGCTCTTCATGTAGCCAGGCAACCCAATTCACAGAGCCACAAAAGCTGATGCTCCCTCTTTCTGCAGCCTCTAAAAGTCCAATACAACCTCTCTGCATGGCCTGTGGAGTAGAGCTGGAGCTGGGCTCAGCAATTCCGAATGTCCAGGGATTCCTCACAACCCAAAGAGGCCAGCAACAAAAGTTCTTGCTGCTCTTCAAGTAGACAGGCAACCCCATTCACAGACGCACAAACGCTAGCGCTCCCTCTTTCTGCAGCCTCCCAAAGTGCAATACAACCTCTCTGCCTGGCCTGCAGATTACAGCCGTAGCCCAGGTCAGCAATCACGAACGTCCAGGGATTCCTCCCACCCCAAAGGGGCCAGGACCAAAAGCTCTTGCTGCTCTTCCAGTATCCACGCAACCCCATTCACAAACCCACAAACGCTGCCGCTCCCTCTTTCTGCAGCCTCCCAAAGTCCAATACAACCTCTCTGCCTGGCCTGCAGATTACAGCCGGAGCCCAGCTCAGGAATCACGAATGTGCAGGGATTCCTCCCACCCCAAAGGGGCCAGCACCAAAAGCTCTTGCTGCTCTTCAAGTATCCACGCAACCCCATTCACAGAGCCACAAACGCTACCGCTCCCTCTTTCTCCAGCCTCCCAAACTGCAATACAACCTCTCTGCCTGGCCTGCAGATTACAGCCGGAACCCAGACCAGCAATCGTGAATGGCTAGAGATTCTTTGCACCCAAAAGGTGCCAGGACCAAAAGCTCTTGCTGCTCTTCAAGTAGACAGGCAACCCCATTCACAGACTCACAAACGCTGCCGCTCCCTCTTTCTCCAGCCTCCCAAAGTCCAATACAACCTCTCTGCCTGGGCTGCTGAGCAGAGCCCGAGCCCGGCTCAGCAATTGCGAATGTCCAGGGATTCCTCCCACCCCAAAGGTGCCAGGACCAAAAGCTCTTGCTTCTCTTCAAGTAGCCAGGCAACCCCATTCACAGACCCACAAACGCTGCCGCTCCCTCTTTCTCCAGCCTCCAAAATTTCAATTCAACCTTTCTTCCTGGGCTGCAGATTACAGTCGGATTCTGTCTCAGCAATGGCAGACGTCCAGGGATTCCTCCCACCCCAAAGGGTCAGGACCAAAAGCTCTTGCTGCTCTTCAAGTACCCACGCAACACCATTCACAGCCCCACAAACGCTGCCGCTCCCTCTTTCTGCAGCCTCCCAAAGTCCAATACAACCTCTCTGCCTGGGCTGCTGGGTAGAGCCAGAGCCGGGCTCAGCAATCACGAATGTTCAGGGATTCCTCCCACCCCAAAGGGGCCAGGAACAAAAGCTCTTGCTGCTCTTCAAGTATCCACGCAACCCCATTCACAGACCCACAAACGCTGCCGCTCCCTCTTTCTGCAGAGTCCCAATGTCCAATACAACCTCTCTGCCTGGCCTGCAGATTACAGCCGGAGACGGGCTCAGCAATGGCGGACGTCCAGGGATTCCTCCCACCCCAAAGGGGCCAGGACCAAAAGCTCTTGCTGCTCTTCCAGTATCCACGCAACCTCATTCACAGACCGACAAACGATGCCGCTCCCTCTTTCTGCAGCCTCCCAAAGTCCAATAAAACCTCTCTGCCTGGGCTGCTGAGCAGAGCCGGAGCCTGCTTCAGCAATTGCGAATGTCCAGGGATTCCTCCCACCCCAAAGGGGCAAGGACCAAAAGCTCTTGCTGCTCTTCCAGCAGCCAGGCAACCCAATTCACAGAGCCACAAATGCTGTCGCTCCCTCTTTCTGCAGCCTCCCAAACTCCAATACAAGCACTCTGCCTCGCCTGCTGAGTAGGGACGGAGCTGGGCTCAGCAATTCTGAATGCCCAGGGATTCCTCACAACCCAAAGAGGCCAGCAACAAAAGCTCTTGCTGCTCTTCAAGTAGCCAGGCAACCCCATTCACAGACCCACAAACGCTGCCGCTCCCTCTTTCTGCAGCCTCCCAAAGTCCAAGACAACCTCTCTGCCTGGGCCGCTGAGCAGAGCCAGGTCCTGGCTCAGCAATTGCGAATGTCCAGGGATTCCGCCCACCCCAAAGGGGCCAGGACCAAAAGCTCTTGCTGCTCTTCAAGTACCCACGCAACCCCATTCACAGCCCCACAAGCGCTGCCGATCCCTCTTTCTGCAGCCTCCCAAAGTCCAAGACAACCTCTCTGCCTGGGCCGCTGAGCAGAGCCAGGTCCTGGCTCAGCAATTGCAAATGTCCAGGGATTCCGCCCACCCCAAAGGGGCCAGGACCAAAAGCTCTTGCTGCTCTTCAAGTACCCACGCAACCCCATTCACAGACCCACAAGCGCTGCCGCTCCCTCTTTCTGCAGCCTCCCAAAGTCCAAGACAACCTCTCTGCCTGGCCTGCTGAGTAGAGTAGGAGCCCAGCTCAGCAATTGCGAATGTCCAGGGATTCCTCCCACCCCAAAGGGGCCAGGACCAAAAGCTCTTGCTGCTCTTCACGTAGCCAGGCAACCCCATTCACAGACCCACAAACGCTGCCGTTCCCTCTTTTTGCAGCCTTCCTGTCCCGATCTAATGTCGGGGGAGGTTTAGTTACGATCCCAAGGACGAGATTAAGACACTGGAATCGGTCAGATGTCGTACAGCCTTTCACTTTTATTGGAGGGGAGAAGAGAACGGAGGGAGGAGGGAGGGCAAGGGAGGAGAGGAAAAGAATAGGGGAGAGACAGTTAGAAAGAGAAGGAGAAGGAGCAGTTTACCACCACCACTTCGAGTCCGATGATCTTCGCAGGGTCTTCGGTGGCCTCAGGCTCCGTCGGGGACTGAAGCGGGGTGCGGGGGGGAGCCTCGAGGGTGCAGGATTGGAAGGAGTGGTCTCGCGCGCGCCGCCGCAACACCCGCCGAGGGGCACTTGTGCTCCTAATACAGGGGCTCCCACGCATGCGAAGATAGAAAAATGTATAAGTGCGGATCGCAACGGACGTGCTGCCCCCGCCTCTGCTCTTTCGCGCCTTTTTGTTCCCGCCTCAGCTCTTTTCGCGGCTTTAGTCCTTGCGCAGGCTCCCGAGTTTGTTTTTTATCAAACTTGGGGAGAAGATGGTGTTCTCAAAGCGCGACACTGGATGGCGCTATAGCGGCAATGTCGAGACAAATCTGTATTTTTGTATGGGTCCTTTACACTGCCAAAGTCCAATACACCCTCTCTGCCTGGGCGGTTGAGTACAGCCGGAGCCCGGCTCAGCAGTTGCAAATGTCCACGTATTCCTCACACCCCAAAGGGGCCACGACTAAAAGCTCTTGCTGCTCTTCAAATAGCCACGCAACCCCTTTCACAGCCCCACAGACACTGCCGCTCCCTCTTTCTGCAGCCTCCCAAAGTCCCATAGAACCTCTCTGCCTGGCCTGCTGAGCAGAGCCAGAGTCCAGCTCAGTAATTGCAAACGTCCAGGGATTCCTCCCACCCCAAAGGGGCCAGCACCAAAAGCTCTTGCTACTATTCCAGTATCCACGCAACCCCATTCACAGACCCATAAACGCTGCCGCTCCCTCTTTCTCCAGCCTCCCAAACTCCAATACAACCACTCTGCCTGCGCTGCTGAGTACAGCCGGAGCCAGGCTCAGCAATTGCAAACGTCCAGGGATTCCTCCCACTCCAAAGGGGCCAGGACCAAAAGTTCTTGCTGCTCTTCCAGTATCCACGCAACCCCATTCCCAGACCCACAAACGCTGCCGCTCCCTCTTTCTCCAGCCTCCCAAAGTCCAATACAACCTCTCTGCCTGGGCTGCAGATTACAGCCAGAGCCCAGATCAGCAATCACGTGTGTCCAGATATTCCTCCCACCCCAAAGGGGCCAGGACCAAAAGCTCTTGCTGCTCTTCAAGTAGCCACGCAACCCAATTCACACACGAACAAACGCTGGCACTCCGTCTTTCTGCAGCCTCCCAAAGTCCAATACAACCTCTCTGCCTTGGCCGCTGAGTAGAGCCGGAGCCCAGCTCAGCAATTGCGAATGTCCAGGAATTCCTCCCACCCCAAAGGGGCCAGGAACAAAAGCTCTTGCTGCTCTTCAAGTAGCCACGCAACCTCATTCACAGAGCCACAAACGCTGCCGCTCCCTCTTTCTCCAGCCTCCCAAAGTGCAATACAACCACTCTGCCTGGCCTGCAGATTACAGCACGAGCCCAGATCAGCAATGGCGGACGACCAGGGATTCCTCCCACCCCAAAGGGGCAAGGACCCAATGCTCTTGCTGCTCTTCAAGCAGCCAGGCAACCCAATTCACAGAGCCACAAATGCTGAAGCTCCCTCTTTCTGCAGCCTCTAAAAGTCCAATACAAGCACTCTGCCTGGCCTGCTGAGTCGGGACGGAGGTGGGCTCAGCAATTCTGAGTGCCCAGGGATTCCTCACAACACAAAGAGGCCAGCAACAAAAGCTCTTGCTGCTCTTCAAGTAGCCAGGCAACCCCATTCACAGACCCACAAACGCTGCCGCTCCCTCTTTCTGCAGCCTCCCAAAGTGCAATAAAACCTCTCTGCCTGGGCCGCTGAGCAGAGCCAGATCCTGGCTCAGCAATTGCGAATGTCCAGGGATTCCTCCCACCCCAAAGGGGCCAGGACCAAAAGCTCTTGCTGCTCTTCACGTTGCCAGGCAACCCCATTCACAGACCCACAAACGCTGCCTCTCCCTCTTTCTGCAGCCTCCCAAAGTCCAATACAACCTCTCTGCCTGGGCTGCAGATTTCAGCCGTAGCCCAGATAAGCAATCACGAATGTCCAGGGATTCCTCCCACCCCAAAGGGGCCAGGAACAAAAGCTCTTCCTGCTCTTCCAGTATCCACGCAACCTCATTCGCAGCCCCACAAACGCTGCCGCTCCCTCTTTCTGCAGCCTACCAAACTCCAATACAACCACTCTGCCTGCGCTGCTGAGTACAGCCGGAGCCAGGCTCAGCAATTGCAAACGTCCAGGGATTCCTCCCACTCCAAAGGGGCCAGGACCAAAAGTTCTTGCTGCTCTTCCAGTATCCACGCAACCCCATTCCCAGACCCACAAACGCTGCCGCTCCCTCTTTCTCCAGCCTCCCAAAGTCCAATACAACCTCTCTGCCTGGGCTGCAGATTACAGCCAGAGCCCAGATCAGCAATCACGTGTGTCCAGATATTCCTCCCACCCCAAAGGGGCCAGGACCAAAAGCTCTTGCTGCTCTTCAAGTAGCCACGCAACCCAATTCACACACGAACAAACGCTGGCACTCCGTCTTTCTGCAGCCTCCCAAAGTCCAATACAACCTCTCTGCCTTGGCCGCTGAGTAGAGCCGGAGCCCAGCTCAGCAATTGCGAATGTCCAGGAATTCCTCCCACCACAAAGGGGCCAGGAACAAAAGCTCTTGCTGCTCTTCAAGTAGCCACGCAACCTCATTCACAGAGCCACAAACGCTGCCGCTCCCTCTTTCTCCAGCCTCCCAAAGTGCAATACAACCACTCTGCCTGGCCTGCAGATTACAGCACGAGCCCAGATCAGCAATGGCGGACGACCAGGGATTCCTCCCACCCCAAAGGGGCAAGGACCCAATGCTCTTGCTGCTCTTCAAGCAGCCAGGCAACCCAATTCACAGAGCCACAAATGCTGATGCTCCCTCTTTCTGCAGCCTCTAAAACTCCAATACAAGCACTCTGCCTGGCCTGCTGAGTAGGGACGGAGCTGGGCTCAGCAATTCTGAATGCCCAGGGATTCCTCACAACACAAAGAGGCCAGCAACAAAATCTCTTGCTGCTCTTCAAGTAGACAGGCAACCCCATTCACAGACCCACAAACGCTGCCGCTCCCTCTTTCTCCAGCCTCCCAAAGTCCAATACAACCTCTCTGCCTGGGCCGCTGAGCAGAGCCAGATCCTGGCTCAAAAATTGCGACTGTCCAGGGATTCCTCCCACCCCAAAGGGGCCAGGACCAAAAGCTCTTGCTGCTCTTCCAGTATCCACGCAACCCCATTCACAGACTCACAAACGCTGCCGATCCCTCTTTCTGCAGCCTCCAAAGTCCAAGACAACCTCTCTGCCTGGCCTGCTGAGTAGAGCCGGAGCCCAGCTCAGCAATTGCGAATATCCAGGGAATCCTCCCACCCCAAAGGGGCCAGGACCTAAAGCTCTTGCTGCTCTTCAAGTAGCCACGCAACCCCATTCACAGACCCACAAACGCTGGCACTCCCTCTTTCTGCAGCCTCCCGAAGTCCAATACAACCTCTCTGCCTGGGCTGCAGATTACAGCCGTAGCCCAGATCAGCAATCACGAATGTCCAGGGATTCCTCCCACGCCAAAGGGGCCAGGACCAAAAGCTCTTCCAGCTCTTCCAGTATCCACGCAACCCCATTCACAGACCCAAAAACGCTGCCGCTCCCTCTTTCTGCAGCCTCCCAAACTCCAATACAACCTTTCTTCCTGGGCTGCAGATTACAGCCGGAGCCGGGCTCAGCAATGGCGGACGTCCAGGGATTCCTCCCACCCCAAAGGGGCCAGCACCAAAAGCTCAGGCTGCTCTTCAAGTAGCCACGCAACCCCATTCACAGACCCACAAACGCTGGCACTCCCTCTTTCTGCAGCCTCCCGAAGTCCAATACAACCTCTCTGCCTGGCCTGCAGATTCCAGCCGGAGCCCAGATCAGCAATCACGAATATCCAGAGATTCCTCCCACCCCAAAGGGGCCAGGAACAAAAGCTCTTGCTGCTCTTCAAGTATCCACGCAACCCCATTCACAGACGCACAAACGCTGGCGCTCCCTCTTTCTCCAGCCTCCCAAATCCAATACAACCTCTCTGCCTGGCCTTCAGATTAGAGCCGGAGACGGGCTCAGCAATGGCGGACGTCCAGGGATTCCTCCCACCCCAAAGGGGCCAGGACCAAAAGCTCTTGCTGCTCTTGCAGTATCCACGCAACCCCATTCCCAGACCCACAAACGCTGCCGCTCCCTCTTTCTGCACCCTCCCAAAGTCCAATACAACCTCTCTGCCTGGGCTGCTGAGCAGAGCCAGAACCCGGCTCAGCAATTGAGAATGTCCAGGGATTCCTCCCACCCCAAAGGGGCCAGGACCAAAAGATCTTGCTGCTCTTCAAGTAGCCACGCAACCCCATACACAGACGCAAAAACGCTGCCGCTCCCTCTTTCTCCAGCCTCCCAAAGTCCAAAACACCCTCTCTGCCTGGCCTGCAGATTACAGCCGGAGCCTAGATCAGCATTCACGAATGTCCAGAGATTCCTCCCACCTCAAAGGTGCCAGGACTAAAAGCTCTTGCTGCTCTTCCAGTATCCATGAAACTCCATTCACAGACCCACAAACGCTGCCGCTCCCTCTTTCTGCAGCCTCCCTAAGTCCAAGACAACCTCTCTGCCTGGGCTGCTGAGTAGAGTAAGAGCCAGGCTCAGCAATTGCGAACATCCAGGGATTCCTCCCACCCCAAAGGGGCCAGGACCAAAAGCTCTTGCTGCACTTCAAGTATCCACGCAACCCCATTCACAGACCCACAAACACTGCCGCTCCCTTTTTCTCCAGCCTCCAAAAGTCCAATACAACCTTTCTTCCTGGGCTGCTGATCAGAGCCGGAGCCTGATTCAGCAATTGCAACTATCCAGGGATTCCTCCGACCCCAAAGGGGCAAGGACCTAAAGCTCTTGCTGCTCTTCCAGTATCCACGCAACCTCATTCACAGACCCACAGACACTGCAGCTCCCTCTTTCTGCAGCCTCCCAAAGTCCAATAAAACCACTCTGCCTGGGCTGCTGAGCAGAGCCGGAGCCTGCTTCAGCAATTGCGAATGTGCAGGGATTCCTCCCACCCCAAAGGGGCCAGGACCAACAGCTCTTGCTGCTCTTCCAGTATCCATGCAACCCCATTTACATACGCACAAACGCTAGCACTCCCTCTTTCTCCAGCCTCCCAAAGTCCAAGACAACCTCTCTGCGTGGTCTGATGAGTAGAGCCGTAGCCCAGCTCAGCAATTCCGAATGTCCAGGCATTCCTCCCACCCCAAAGGGGCCAGGACTAAAAGCTCTTGCTGCTCTTCCAGTATCCACGCAACCTCATTCACAGACCCACAAACGATGCCGCTCCCTCTTTCTGCAGCCTCCCAAAGTGCAATACAACCTCTCTGCCTGGGCTGCTGGGTAGAGCCGGAGCCCGGCTCAGCAATTCCGAATGTCCAGGAATTCCTCCCACCCCAAAGGGGCAAGGACCAAAAGCTCTTGCTGTTCTTCAAGCAGCCAGGCAACCCAATTCACAGAGCCACAAATGCTGAAGCTCCCTCTTTCTGCAGCCTCTAAAAGTCCAATACAAGCACTCTGCCTGGCCTGCTGAGTAGGGACGGAGCTGGGCTCAGCAATTCTGAATGCCCAGGGATTCCTCACAACACAAAGAGGCCAGCAACAAAAGCTCTTGCTGCTCTTCACGTAGCCAGGCAACCCCATTCACAGACCCACAAACGCTGCCGTTCCCTCTTTTTGCAGCCTCCCTGTCCCGATCCAATGTCGGGGGAGGTTTCGTTACGATCCCAAGGACGAGATTAAGACACTGGAATCGGTCAGATGTCGTACAGCCTTTCACTTTTATTGGAGGGGAGAAGAGAACGGAGGGAGGAGGGAGGGCAAGGGAGGAGAGGAAAAGAATAGGGGAGAGACAGTTAGAAAGAGAAGGAGAAGGAGCAGTTTACCACCACCACTTCGAGTCCGATGATCTTCGCAGGGTCTTCGGTGGCCTCAGGCTCCGTCGGGGACTGAAGCGGGGTGCAGGGGGGAGCCTCGAGGGTGCAGGATTGGAAGGAGTGGTCTCGCGCGCGCCGCCGCAACACCCGCCGAGGGGCACTTGTGCTCCGAATATAGGGGCTCCCACGCATGCGAAGATAGAAAAATGTATAAGTGCGGATCGCAACGGCCGTGCTGCCCCCGCCTCTGCTCTTTCGCGCCTTATTGTTCCCGCCTCAGCTCTTTTCGCGGCTTTAGTCCTTGCGCAGGCTCCCGAGTTTGTTTTTTATCAAACTTGGGGAGAAGATGGTGATCTCAAAGCGCGACACTGGATGGCGCTATAGCGGCAATGTCGAGACAAATCTGTATTTTTGTATCGGTCCTTTATGCTGCCAAAGTCCAATACACCCTCTCTGAATGGGCGGTTGAGTACAGCCGGAGCCCGGCTCAGCAGTTGCAAATGTCCACGTATTCCTCACACCCCAAAGGGGCCACGACTAAAAGTTCTTGCAGCTCTTCAAGTATCCACGCAACCCCTTTCACAGCCCCACAGACACTGCCGCTCCCTCTTTCTGCAGCCTCCCAAAGTCCAAGAGAACCTGTCTGCGTGGTCTGATGAGTAGAGCCAAAGCCAAGCTCAGCAATTCCGAATGTCCAGGGATTCCTCACAACCTAAAGAGGCCAGCACCAAAAGCTCCTGCTGCTCTTCAAGTATTCATGCAACCCCTTTCACATACCCACAGCTCAGCTGGGCTGCTCAGCTCAGCAGCCCAGGCAGAGAGGTTGTCTTGGACTTTGGGAGGCTGCAGAAAGAGGGAGCTGCAGTGTCTGTGGGTCTGTGAATGGGGTTGCGTGGCTACTTGAAAAGCAGCAAGAGCTTTTGGTCTTGGCCCCTTTGGGGTGGGAGGAATCCCTGGACATTCGCAATTGCTGGGCCAGGATATGGCTCTCCTCAGCGGCCCAGGCAGAGAGGGTCTTGGACTTTGGAAGGCTGCAGAAAGAGGGAGTTGCATTGTATGTGGGGCTATGAATGGGGTTGCGTGGCTACTTGAAGAGCAGCAAGAGCTTTTGGTCCTGGCCCCTTTCGGGTGGGAGGAATCCCTTGAGGTCCACCATTGCTGAGCCAGGATCCGGCTGTATCCTGCAGGCCAGGAAAAGAGGTTGTATTGGACTTTTGGAGTCTGCAGAAAAAGGGAGTGCCAGCGTTTGTGGGTCTGTGTATGGTGTTGCATGGATACTTGAAGAGCAGCAAGAGCTTTTAGTCCTGGCCCCTTTGGGGTGAGAGAAATCCCTGGACATTCGCCATTGCTGTGCTGAGCACTGGCTCTGCTCAGCAGCCCAGGATGAGAGGTTGTTTTCGACTTTGGAAGGCGGCAGAAAGAGGGAGCGGCAGCGTTTGTGGGTCTATGAATGGCGTTGGTGGATACTTGAAGAGCAGCAAGAGCTTTTGGTCCTGGCCCCTTTGGGGTGGGAGGAATCCCTTGACGTCCACCATTGCTGAGCCAGGATCCGGCTGTAATCTGCAGGCCAGGAAAAGAGGTTGTATTGGAATTTTGGAGTCTGCAGAAAAAGGGAGTGCCAGCGTTTGTGGGTCTGTGTATGGTGTTGCATGGATACTTGAAGAGCAGCAAGAGCTTTTAGTCCTGGCCCCTTTAGGGTGGGAGGAATCCCTGGACGTCCGCCATTGCTGTGCTGAGCACTGGCTCTGCTCAGCAGCCCAGGATGAGAGGTTGTTTTCGACTTTGGAAGGCTGCAGAAAGAGGGAGCGGCAGCGTTTGTGGGTCTATGAATGGCGTTGGTGGATACTTGAAGAGCAGCAAGAGCTTTTGGTCCTGGCCCCTTTGGGGTGGGCGGAATCCCTGGACATTCGCAATTGCTGAGCCAGGATATGGCTCTGCTCAGCAGCCCAGGCAGAGAGGTTGTATTGGACTTGGAGAGGCTGCAGAAAGAGAGAGCGGCCGCGCTTGTGCGTCTGTGAATGGGGTTGCGTGACTACTTGAAGAGCAGCAAGAGCTTTTGGTCCTAGCCCCTTTGGGGTGGGAGGATTCCCTGGACGTTCGCAATTTCTTAGCTGGGCTACGGCTCTACTCAGCGGCCCAGGCAGAGAGGTGGTATTGGACTTTGGGAGGCTGCAGAAAGAGGGAGCGGCAGCGCTGGAGGGGCTGTGAATGGGGTTGCGTGGCTACTTGAAGAGCAGCAAGAGCTTTTGGTCCTGGCCCTTTTGGGGTGAGAGGAATCCCTGGACGTTCGCAATTCCTGAGCTGGGCACCTGCTCTACTCAGCGGCCCAGTCAGAGAGATTTTATTGCACTTGGGGAGGCTGCAGAAAAAGGGAGTGCCAGCTTTTGTGGGTCTGTGAATGGCGTTACGTTGGTACTTGAAGAGCAGCAAGAGCTTTTGTTCCTGGCCCCTTTGTGGTGGGAGGAATCCCTGCACATTCGCCATTGCTGAGCTGGGCACTGGCTCAGCTCAGCAGCCCAGGCAGAGAGGTTGTCTTGGACTTTGGGAGGCTGCAGAAAGAGGGAGCTGCAGTATCTGTGGGTCTGTGAATGGGGTTGCGTGGCTACTGGAAGAGCAGCAAGAGCTTTTGGTCCTGGCCCCTTTGGGGTGGGAGGAATCCCTGGACAGTCGCAATTGCTGAGCCAGGACCTGGCTCTGCTCAGCGGCCCAGGCAGAGAGGTTTTCTTGGACTTTGGGAGGCTGCAGAAAGAGGGAGCTGCAGTGTCTGTGGGGCTATGAATGGGGTTGCGTGGCTACTTGAAGAGCAGCAAGAGCTTTTAGTCCTGGCCCCTTTGGGGTGGGAGGAATCCCTGGACGTTCGCAATTCCTGAGCAGGGCACCTGCTCCACTCAGCAGCCCAGGCAGAGAGGTTGTCTTGGACTTTGGGAGGCTGCAGAAAGAGGGAGCTGCAGTGTCTGTGGGTCTGTGAATGGGGTTGCGTGGCTACTTGAAGAGCAGCAAGAGCTTTTGGTCCTGGCCCCTTTGGGGTGGGAGGCATCCCTGGACATTCGCAATTGCTGAGCCGGGCTACGGCTCTATTCAGTGTCCCAGGCAGAGAGGTTGTATTGCACTTGGGGAGGCTGCAGAAAGAGGGATCGGCAGCGTTTGTGGGTCTGTGAATGGGGTTGCATGGATACTTGAAGAGCAGCAAGAGATTTTGGTCCTGGCCCCTTTGGGGTGGGAGGAATCCCTGGACTTCCGCCATTGCTGAGCTGAGCACTGGCTCTACTCAGTGGCCGAGGCAGAGAGGTTTTATTGGACATTGGGTGGCTGCAGAAAGAGGGAGCGGCAGCGTTTGTGGGTCTGTGAATGGGGTTGCGTGGCTACTTGAAGAGCAGCAAGAGCTTTTGGTCCTGGCCCCTTTGGGGTGGGAGGAATCCCTGGACAGTCGCAATTGCTGAGCTGGGCTCTGGTTCTGCTCAGCAGCCCAGGCAGAGAGGTTGTATTGGAGTTTGGGAGGCTGCAGAAAAAGGGAGCGGCAGCATTTCTGGGTGTGTGAATGGGGTTGCGTGGCTACTTGAAGAGCAGCAAGAGCTTTTGGTCCTGGCCCCTTTGGGGTGGGAGGAATCCCTGGACGTTCGCAATTCCTGAGCTGGGCACCTGCTCCACTCAGCGGCCCAGGCAGAGAGATTTTATTGGACTTTGGGAGGCTGCAGAATAAGGGAGCGCCAGCGTTTGTGGGTCTGTGTATGTTGTTGCGTGGGTACTTGAAGAGCAGCAAGAGCTTTTAGTCCTGGCCCCTTTGGGGTGGGAGGCATCCCTGGACATTCGCAATTGCTGAGACGGTCTACGGCTCTACTCAGTGTCCCAGGCAGAGAGGTTGTATTGCACTTGGGGAGGCTGCAGAAAGAGGGAGCGCCAGCGTTTGTGGGTCTGTGAATGGGGTTGCATGGATACTTGAAGAGCAGCAAGAGCTTTTGGTCCTGGCCCCTTTGGGGTGGGAGCAATCCCTGGACAGTCGCAATTGCTGAGACAGGATCTGGCTCTGCTCAGCAGCCCAGGCAGAGAGGGTGTATTGGACATTGGCAGGCTGCAGAAAGAGCGAGCTGCAGTGTCTGTGGGTCTGTGAATGGGGTTGCGTGGGTACTTGAAGAGCAGCCTGAGCTTTTGGTCCTGCCCCTTTGGGGTGGGAGGAATCCCTGGACGTTCGCAATTTCTTAGCTGGGCTACGGCTCTACTCAGCGGCCCAGGCAGAGAGGTTCTATTGGACTTTGGGAGGCTGCAGAAAGAGGGAGCGGCAGCGCTTTAGGGGCTGTGAATGGCGTTGCGTGGCTACTTGAAGAGCAGCAAGAGGTTTTGGTCCTGGCCCTTTTGGGGTGAGAGGAATCCCTGGACGTTCACAATTTCTGACCTGGGCACCCGCTCTACTCAGCGGCACAGTCAGAGAGATTTTGTTGCACTTGGGGAGGCTGCAGAAAAAGGGAGTGCCAGCTTTTGTGGGTCTGTGAATGGCGTTACGTTGGTACTTGAAGAGCAGCAAGAGCTTTTGGTGCTGGCCCCTTTGTGATGGGCGGAATCCCTGCAGATTCGCCATTGCTGAGCTGGGCACTGGCTCAGTTCAGCAGCCCAGGCAGAGAGGTTTTATTGCACTTTGGGAGGCTGGAGAAAATGGAGTGCTAGCGTTTGTGGGTCTGTGAATGGGGTTGCGTGGCTCCTTGAAGAGCAGCAAGAGCTTTTGGTCCTGGCCCCTTTGGGGTGGGCGGAATCCCTGGACATTCGCAATTGCTGAGCCAGGACCTGGCTCTGCTCAGCAGCCCAGGCAGAGAGGTTGTATTGGACTTTGGGAGGCTGCAGAAAGAGGGAGCTGCAGTGTCTGTGGGGCTGTGAATGGGGTTGTGTGGCTACTTGAAGAGCAGCAAGAGCTTTTGGTCCTGGCCCCTTTGGGGTGGGAGGAATCCCTTGACGTCCACCATTGCTGAGCCAGGATCCGGCTGTACTCTGTAGGCCAGGAAAAGAGGTTGTATTGGACTTTTGGAGTCTGCAGAAAAAGGGAGTGCCAGCGTTTGTGGGTCTGTGTATGGTGTTGCATGGATACTTGAAGAGCAGCAAGAGCTTTTAGTCCTGGCCCCTTTGGGGTGAGAGAAATCCCTGGACATTCGCCATTGCTGTGCTGAGCACTGGCTCTGCTCAGCAGCCCAGGATGAGAGGTTGTTTTCGACTTTGGAAGGCTGCAGAAAGAGGGAGCGGCAGCGTTTGTGGGTCTATGAATGGCGTTGGTGGATACTTGAAGAGCAGCAAGAGCTTTTGGTCCTGGCCCCTTTGGGGTGGGAGGAATCCCTTGACGTCCACCATTGCTGAGCCAGGATCCGGCTGTAATCTGCAGGCCAGGAAAAGAGGTTGTATTGGACTTTTGGAGTCTGCAGAAAAAGGGAGTGCCAGCTTTTGTGGGTCTGTGAATGGCGTTACGTTGGTACTTGAAGAGCAGCAAGAGCTTTTAGTCCTGGCCCCTTTGGGGTGGGAGGCATCCCTGCACATTCGCCATTGCTGAGCTGGGCACTGGCTCAGCTCAGCAGCCCAGGCAGAGAGGTTGTCTTGGACTTTGGGAGGCTGCAGAAAGAGGGAGCGGCAGCGTAGGTGGGTCTGTGAATGGGGTTGCGTGGGTACTTGAAGAGCAGCAAGAGCTTTTCGTCCTGGCCCCTTTGGGGTGGGAGGAATCTGTGGACGTCCGCCATTGCTGAGCCAGGATCCGGCTCTACTCTGCAGGCCAGGCAGAGAGGTTGTATTGGACTTTGGGAGGCTGGAGAAAGAGGGAGCGGCAGCGTTTGTGGGTCTGTGAATGGGGTTGCGTGGGTACTTGAAGAGCAGCAAGAGCTTTTGGTCCTGGCCCCTTTGGGGTGGGAGGAATCCCTTGACGTCCACCATTGCTGAGCCAGGATCCGGCTGTAATCTGCAGGCCAGGAAAAGAGGTTGTATTGGACTTTTGGAGTCTGCAGAAAAAGGGAGTGCCAGCTTTTGTGGGTCTGTGAATGGCGTTACGTTGGTACTTGAAGAACAGCAAGAGCTTTTAGTCCTGGCCCCTTTGGGGTGGGAGGCATCCCTGCACATTCGCCATTGCTGAGCTGGGCACTGGCTCAGCTCAGCAGCCCAGGCAGAGAGGTTGTCTTGGACTTTGGGAGGCTGCAGAAAGAGGGAGCGGCAGCGTAGGTGGGTCTGTGAATGGGGTTGCGTGGGTACTTGAAGAGCAGCAAGAGCTTTTGGTCCTGGCCCCTTTGTGGTGGGAGGAATCCCTGCACATTCGCCATTGCTGAGCTGGGCACTGGCTCAGCTCAGCAGCCCAGGCAGAGAGGTTGTCTTGGACTTTGGGAGGCTGCAGAAAGAGGGAGCTGCAGTGTCTGTGGGTCTGTGAATGGGGTTGCGTGGCTACTTGAAAAGCAGCAAGAGCTTTTGGTCCTGGCCCCTTTGGGGTGGGAGGAATCCCTGGACATTCGCAATTGCTGAGCCAGGATATGGCTCTGCTCAGCGGCCCAGGCAGAGAGGGTCTTGGACTTTGGGAGGCTGCAGAAAGAGGGAGTTGCAGTGTCTGTGGGGCTATGAATGGGGTTGCGTGGCTACTTGAAGAGCAGCAAGAGCTTTTGGTCCTGGCCCCTTTGGGGTGGGAGGAATCCCTGGATGTTCGCAATTGCTGAGCCGGGCTACGGCTCTACTCATCAGCCCAGGCAGAGAGGTTGTATTGGACTTTGGGAGGCTGCAGAAAGAGGGAGCGCCAGCGCTTGAGGGGCTGTGTATGAGGTTGCGTGGCTACTTGAAGAGCAGCAAGAGCTTTTGTTCCTGGCCCCTTTGGGGTGGGAGGAATCCCTGGACAGTCGCAATTGCTGAGCTGGGCTCTGGCTCTGCTCAGCAGCCCAGGCAGAGAGGTTGTATTGGAGTTTGGGAGGCTGCAGAAAAAGGGAGCGGCAGCATTTCTGGGTGTGTGACTGGGGTTGCGTGGCTACTTGAAGAGCAGCAAGAGCTTTTGGTCCTGGCCCCTTTGGGGTGGGAGGAATCCCTTGACGTCCACCATTGCTGAGCCAGGATCCGGCTGTACTCTGTAGGCCAGGAAAAGAGGTTGTATTGGACTTTTGGAGTCTGCAGAAAAAGGGAGTGCCAGCGTTTGTGGGTCTGTGTATGGTGTTGCATGGATACTTGAAGAGCAGCAAGAGCTTTTAGTCCTGGCCCCTTTGGGGTGAGAGAAATCCCTGGACATTCGCCATTGCTGTGCTGAGCACTGGCTCTGCTCAGCAGCCCAGGATGAGAGGTTGTTTTCGACTTTGGAAGGCTGCAGAAAGAGGGAGCGGCAGCGTTTGTGGGTCTATGAATGGCGTTGGTGGATACTTGAAGAGCAGCAAGAGCTTTTGGTCCTGGCCCCTTTGGGGTGGGAGGAATCCCTTGACGTCCACCATTGCTGAGCCAGGATCCGGCTGTAATCTGCAGGCCAGGAAAAGAGGTTGTATTGGACTTTTGGAGTCTGCAGAAAAAGGGAGTGCCAGCTTTTGTGGGTCTGTGAATGGCGTTACGTTGGTACTTGAAGAGCAGCAAGAGCTTTTAGTCCTGGCCCCTTTGGGGTGGGAGGCATCCCTGCACATTCGCCATTGCTGAGCTGGGCACTGGCTCAGCTCAGCAGCCCAGGCAGAGAGGTTGTCTTGGACTTTGGGAGGCTGCAGAAAGAGGGAGCGGCAGCGTAGGTGGGTCTGTGAATGGGGTTGCGTGGGTACTTGAAGAGCAGCAAGAGCTTTTCGTCCTGGCCCCTTTGGGGTGGGAGGAATCTGTGGACGTCCGCCATTGCTGAGCCAGGATCCGGCTCTACTCTGCAGGCCAGGCAGAGAGGTTGTATTGGACTTTGGGAGGCTGGAGAAAGAGGGAGCGGCAGCGTTTGTGGGGCTGTGAATGGGGTTGCGTGGGTACTTGAAGAGCAGCAAGAGCTTTTGGTCCTGGCCCCTTTGGGGTGGGAGGAATCCCTTGACGTCCACCATTGCTGAGCCAGGATCCGGCTGTAATCTGCAGGCCAGGAAAAGAGGTTGTATTGGACTTTTGGAGTCTGCAGAAAAAGGGAGTGCCAGCTTTTGTGGGTCTGTGAATGGCGTTACGTTGGTACTTGAAGAACAGCAAGAGCTTTTAGTCCTGGCCCCTTTGGGGTGGGAGGCATCCCTGCACATTCGCCATTGCTGAGCTGGGCACTGGCTCAGCTCAGCAGCCCAGGCAGAGAGGTTGTCTTGGACTTTGGGAGGCTGCAGAAAGAGGGAGCGGCAGCGTAGGTGGGTCTGTGAATGGGGTTGCGTGGGTACTTGAAGAGCAGCAAGAGCTTTTGGTCCTGGCCCCTTTGTGGTGGGAGGAATCCCTGCACATTCGCCATTGCTGAGCTGGGCACTGGCTCAGCTCAGCAGCCCAGGCAGAGAGGTTGTCTTGGACTTTGGGAGGCTGCAGAAAGAGGGAGCTGCAGTGTCTGTGGGTCTGTGAATGGGGTTGCGTGGCTACTTGAAAAGCAGCAAGAGCTTTTGGTCCTGGCCCCTTTGGGGTGGGAGGAATCCCTGGACATTCGCAATTGCTGAGCCAGGATATGGCTCTGCTCAGCGGCCCAGGCAGAGAGGGTCTTGGACTTTGGGAGGCTGCAGAAAGAGGGAGTTGCAGTGTCTGTGGGGCTATGAATGGGGTTGCGTGGCTACTTGAAGAGCAGCAAGAGCTTTTGGTCCTGGCCCCTTTGGGGTGGGAGGAATCCCTGGATGTTCGCAATTGCTGAGCCGGGCTACGGCTCTACTCATCAGCCCAGGCAGAGAGGTTGTATTGGACTTTGGGAGGCTGCAGAAAGAGGGAGCGCCAGCGCTTGAGGGGCTGTGTATGAGGTTGCGTGGCTACTTGAAGAGCAGCAAGAGCTTTTGTTCCTGGCCCCTTTGGGGTGGGAGGAATCCCTGGACAGTCGCAATTGCTGAGCTGGGCTCTGGCTCTGCTCAGCAGCCCAGGCAGAGAGGTTGTATTGGAGTTTGGGAGGCTGCAGAAAAAGGGAGCGGCAGCATTTCTGGGTGTGTGACTGGGGTTGCGTGGCTACTTGAAGAGCAGCAAGAGCTTTTGGTCCTGGCCCCTTTGGGGTGGGCGGAATCCCTGGACATTCGCAATTGCTGAGCCAGGATATGGCTCTGCTCAGCAGCCCAGGCAGAGAGGTTGTATTGGACTTGGAGAGGCTGCAGAAAGAGAGAGCGGCCGCGCTTGTGGGTCTGTGAATGGGGTTGCGTGACTACTTGAAGAGCAGCAAGAGCTTTTGGTCCTAGCCCCTTTGGGGTGGGAGGATTCCTTGGACGTTCGCAATTTCTTAGCTGGGCTACGGCTCTACTCAGCGGCCCAGGCAGAGAGGTGGTATTGGACTTTGGGAGGCTGCAGAAAGAGGGAGCGGCAGCGCTTGAGGGGCTGTGAATGGGGTTGCGTGGCTACTTGAAGAGCAGCAAGAGCTTTTGGTCCTGGCCCTTTAGGGGTGAGAGGAATCCCTGGACGTTCGCAATTCCTGAGCTGGGCACCCGCTCTACTCAGCGGCCCAGTCAGAGAGATTTTATTGCACTTGGGGAGGCTGCAGAAAAAGGGAGTGCCAGCTTTTGTGGGTCTGTGAATGGCGTTACGTTGGTACTTGAAGAGCAGCAAGAGCTATTGTTCCTGGCCCCTTTGTGGTGGGAGGAATCCCTGCACATTCGCCATTGCTGAGCTGGGCACTGGCTCAGCTCAGCAGCCCAGGCAGAGAGGTTGTCTTGGACTTTGGGAGGCTGCAGAAAGAGGGAGCTGCAGTGTCTGTGGGTCTGTGAATGGGGTTGCGTGGCTACTGGAAGAGCAGCAAGAGCTTTTGGTCCTGGCCCCTTTGGGTTCTGAGGAATCCCTGGACAGTCGCAATTGCTGAGCCAGGACCTGGCTCTGCTCAGCGGCCCAGGCAGAGAGGTTTTCTTGGACTTTGGGAGGCTGCAGAAAGAGGGAGCTGCAGTGTCTGTGGGGCTATGAATGGGGTTGCGTGGCTACTTGAAGAGCAGCAAGAGCTTTTAGTCCTGGCCCCTTTGGGGTGGGAGGAATCCCTGGACGTTCGCAATTCCTGAGCAGGGCACCTGCTCCACTCATCAGCCCAGGCAGAGAGGTTGTCTTGGACTTTGGGAGGCTGCAGAAAGAGGGAGCTGCAGTGTCTGTGGGTCTGTGAATGGGGTTGCGTGGCTACTTGAAGAGCAGCAAGAGCTTTTGGTCCTGGCCCCTTTGGGGTGGGAGGCATCCCTGGACATTCGCAATTGCTGAGCCGGGCTACGGCTCTATTCAGTGTCCCAGGCAGAGAGGTTGTATTGCACTTGGGGAGGCTGCAGAAAGAGGGAGCACCAGCGTTTGTGGGTCTGTGAATGGGGTTGCATGGATACTTGAAGAGCAGCAAGAGATTTTGGTCCTGGCCCCTTTGGGGTGGGAGGAATCCCTGGACTTCCGCCATTGCTGAGCTGAGCACTGGCTCTACTCAGTGGCCGAGGCAGAGAGGTTTTATTGGACATTGGGTGGCTGCAGAAAGAGGGAGCGGCAGCGTTTGTGGGTCTGTGAATGGGGTTGCGTGGCTACTTGAAGAGCAGCAAGAGCTTTTGGTCCTGGCCCCTTTGGGGTGGGAGGAATCCCTGGACAGTCGCAATTGCTGAGCTGGGCTCTGGCTCTGCTCAGCAGCCCAGGCAGAGAGGTTGTATTGGAGTTTGGGAGGCTGCAGAAAAAGGGAGCGGCAGCATTTCTGGGTGTGTGAATGGGGTTGCGTGGCTACTTGAAGAGCAGCAAGAGCTTTTGGTCCTGGCCCCTTTGGGGTGGGAGGAATCCCTTGACGTCCACCATTGCTGAGCCAGGATCCGGCTGTACTCTGCAGGCCAGGAAAAGAGGTTGTATTGGACTTTTGGAGTCTGCAGAAAAAGGGAGTGCCAGCGTTTGTGGGTCTGTGTATGGTGTTGCATGGATACTTGAAGAGCAGCAAGAGCTTTTAGTCCTGGCCCCTTTGGGGTGAGAGAAATCCCTGGACATTCGCCATTGCTGTGCTGAGCACTGGCTCTGCTCAGCAGCCCAGGATGAGAGGTTGTTTTCGACTTTGGAAGGCTGCAGAAAGAGGGAGCGGCAGCGTTTGTGGGTCTATGAATGGCGTTGGTGGATACTTGAAGAGCAGCAAGAGCTTTTGGTCCTGGCCCCTTTGGGGTGGGAGGAATCCCTTGACGTCCACCATTGCTGAGCCAGGATCCGGCTGTAATCTGCAGGCCAGGAAAAGAGGTTGTATTGGACTTTTGGAGTCTGCAGAAAAAGGGAGTGCCAGCTTTTGTGGGTCTGTGAATGGCGTTACGTTGGTACTTGAAGAGCAGCAAGAGCTATTGTTCCTGGCCCCTTTGGGGTGGGAGGAATCCCTGCACATTCGCCATTGCTGATCTGGGCACTGGCTCAGCTCAGCAGCCCAGGCAGAGAGGTTGTCTTGGACTTTGGGAGGCTGCAGAAAGAGGGAGCTGCAGTGTCTGTGGGTCTGTGAATGGGGTTGCGTGGCTACTGGAAGAGCAGCAAGAGCTTTTGGTCCTGGCCCCTTTGGGTTCTGAGGAATCCCTGGACAGTCGCAATTGCTGAGCCAGGACCTGGCTCTGCTCAGCGGCCCAGGCAGAGAGGTTTTCTTGGACTTTGGGAGGCTGCAGAAAGAGGGAGCTGCAGTGTCTGTGGGGCTATGAATGGGGTTGCGTGGCTACTTGAAGAGCAGCAAGAGCTTTTGGTCCTGGCCCCTTTGGGGTGGGAGGCATCCCTGGACATTCGCAATTCCTGAGCAGGGCACCTGCTCCACTCATCAGCCCAGGCAGAGAGGTTGTCTTGGACTTTGGGAGGCTGCAGAAAGAGGGAGCTGCAGTGTCTGTGGGTCTGTGAATGGGGTTGCGTGGCTACTTGAAGAGCAGCAAGAGCTTTTGGTCCTGGCCCCTTTGGGGTGGGAGGCATCCCTGGACATTCGCAATTGCTGAGCCGGGCTACGGCTCTATTCAGTGTCCCAGGCAGAGAGGTTGTATTGCACTTGGGGAGGCTGCAGAAAGAGGGAGCACCAGCGTTTGTGGGTCTGTGAATGGGGTTGCATGGATACTTGAAGAGCAGCAAGAGATTTTGGTCCTGGCCCCTTTGGGGTGGGAGGAATCCCTGGACTTCCGCCATTGCTGAGCTGAGCACTGGCTCTACTCAGTGGCCGAGGCAGAGAGGTTTTATTGGACATTGGGTGGCTGCAGAAAGAGGGAGCGGCAGCGTTTGTGGGTCTGTGAATGGGGTTGCGTGGCTACTTGAAGAGCAGCAAGAGCTTTTGGTCCTGGCCCCTTTGGGGTGGGAGGAATCCCTGGACAGTCGCAATTGCTGAGCTGGGCTCTGGCTCTGCTCAGCAGCCCAGGCAGAGAGGTTGTATTGGAGTTTGGGAGGCTGCAGAAAAAGGGAGCGGCAGCATTTCTGGGTGTGTGAATCGGGTTGCGTGGCTACTTGAAGAGCAGCAAGAGCTTTTGGTCCTGGCCCCTTTGGGGTGGGAGGAATCCCTTGACGTCCACCATTGCTGAGCCAGGATCCGGCTGTACTCTGCAGGCCAGGAAAAGAGGTTGTATTGGACTTTTGGAGTCTGCAGAAAAAGGGAGTGCCAGCGTTTGTGGGTCTGTGTATGGTGTTGCATGGATACTTGAAGAGCAGCAAGAGCTTTTAGTCCTGGCCCCTTTGGGGTGAGAGAAATCCCTGGACATTCGCCATTGCTGTGCTGAGCACTGGCTCTGCTCAGCAGCCCAGGATGAGAGGTTGTTTTCGACTTTGGAAGGCTGCAGAAAGAGGGAGCGGCAGCGTTTGTGGGTCTATGAATGGCGTTGGTGGATACTTGAAGAGCAGCAAGAGCTTTTGGTCCTGGCCCCTTTGGGGTGGGAGGAATCCCTTGACGTCCACCATTGCTGAGCCAGAATCCGGCTGTAATCTGCAGGCCAGGAAAAGAGGTTGTATTGGACTTTTGGAGTCTGCAGAAAAAGGGAGTGCCAGCTTTTGTGGGTCTGTGAATGGCGTTACGTTGGTACTTGAAGAGCAGCAAGAGCTTTTAGTCCTGGCCCCTTTGGGGTGGGAGGAATCCCTGCACATTCGCCATTGCTGATCTGGGCACTGGCTCAGCTCAGCAGCCCAGGCAGAGAGGTTGTCTTGGACTTTGGGAGGCTGCAGAAAGAGGGAGCTGCAGTGTCTGTGGGTCTGTGAATGGGGTTGCGTGGCTACTTGAAAAGCAGCAAGAGCTTTTGGTCCTGGCCCCTTTGGGGTGGGAGGAATCCCTGGACATTCGCAATTGCTGAGCCAGGATATGGCTCTGCTCAGCGGCCCAGGCAGAGAGGGTCTTGGACTTTGGGAGGCTGCAGAAAGAGGGAGTTGCAGTGTCTGTGGGGCTATGAATGGGGTTGCGTGGCTACTTGAAGAGCAGCAAGAGCTTTTGGTCCTGGCCCCTTTGGGGTGGGAGGAATCCCTGGATGTTCGCAATTGCTGAGCCGGGCTACGGCTCTACTCATCAGCCCAGGCAGAGAGGTTGTATTGGACTTTGGGAGGCTGCAGAAAGAGGGAGCGCCAGCGCTTGAGGGGCTGTGTATGAGGTTGCGTGGCTACTTGAAGAGCAGCAAGAGCTTTTGTTCCTGGCCCCTTTGGGGTGGGAGGAATCCCTGGACAGTCGCAATTGCTGAGCTGGGCTCTGGCTCTGCTCAGCAGCCCAGGCAGAGAGGTTGTATTGGAGTTTGGGAGGCTGCAGAAAGAGGGAGCACCAGCGTTTGTGGGTCTGTGAATGGGGTTGCATGGATACTTGAAGAGCAGCAAGAGATTTTGGTCCTGGCCCCTTTGGGGTGGGAGGAATCCCTGGACTTCCGCCATTGCTGAGCTGAGCACTGGCTCTACTCAGTGGCCGAGGCAGAGAGGTTTTATTGGACATTGGGTGGCTGCAGAAAGAGGGAGCGGCAGCGTTTGTGGGTCTGTGAATGGGGTTGCGTGGCTACTTGAAGAGCAGCAAGAGCTTTTGGTCCTGGCCCCTTTGGGGTGGGAGGAATCCCTGGACAGTCGCAATTGCTGAGCTGGGCTCTGGCTCTGCTCAGCAGCCCAGGCAGAGAGGTTGTATTGGAGTTTGGGAGGCTGCAGAAAAAGGGAGCGGCAGCATTTCTGGGTGTGTGAATGGGGTTGCGTGGCTACTTGAAGAGCAGCAAGAGCTTTTGGTCCTGGCCCCTTTGGGGTGGGAGGAATCCCTTGACGTCCACCATTGCTGAGCCAGGATCCGGCTGTACTCTGCAGGCCAGGAAAAGAGGTTGTATTGGACTTTTGGAGTCTGCAGAAAAAGGGAGTGCCAGCGTTTGTGGGTCTGTGTATGGTGTTGCATGGATACTTGAAGAGCAGCAAGAGCTTTTAGTCCTGGCCCCTTTGGGGTGAGAGAAATCCCTGGACATTCGCCATTGCTGTGCTGAGCACTGGCTCTGCTCAGCAGCCCAGGATGAGAGGTTGTTTTCGACTTTGGAAGGCTGCAGAAAGAGGGAGCGGCAGCGTTTGTGGGTCTATGAATGGCGTTGGTGGATACTTGAAGAGCAGCAAGAGCTTTTGGTCCTGGCCCCTTTGGGGTGGGAGGAATCCCTTGACGTCCACCATTGCTGAGCCAGAATCCGGCTGTAATCTGCAGGCCAGGAAAAGAGGTTGTATTGGACTTTTGGAGTCTGCAGAAAAAGGGAGTGCCAGCTTTTGTGGGTCTGTGAATGGCGTTACGTTGGTACTTGAAGAGCAGCAAGAGCTTTTAGTCCTGGCCCCTTTGGGGTGGGAGGAATCCCTGCACATTCGCCATTGCTGATCTGGGCACTGGCTCAGCTCAGCAGCCCAGGCAGAGAGGTTGTCTTGGACTTTGGGAGGCTGCAGAAAGAGGGAGCTGCAGTGTCTGTGGGTCTGTGAATGGGGTTGCGTGGCTACTTGAAAAGCAGCAAGAGCTTTTGGTCCTGGCCCCTTTGGGGTGGGAGGAATCCCTGGACATTCGCAATTGCTGAGCCAGGATATGGCTCTGCTCAGCGGCCCAGGCAGAGAGGGTCTTGGACTTTGGGAGGCTGCAGAAAGAGGGAGTTGCAGTGTCTGTGGGGCTATGAATGGGGTTGCGTGGCTACTTGAAGAGCAGCAAGAGCTTTTGGTCCTGGCCCCTTTGGGGTGGGAGGAATCCCTGGATGTTCGCAATTGCTGAGCCGGGCTACGGCTCTACTCATCAGCCCAGGCAGAGAGGTTGTATTGGACTTTGGGAGGCTGCAGAAAGAGGGAGCGCCAGCGCTTGAGGGGCTGTGTATGAGGTTGCGTGGCTACTTGAAGAGCAGCAAGAGCTTTTGTTCCTGGCCCCTTTGGGGTGGGAGGAATCCCTGGACAGTCGCAATTGCTGAGCTGGGCTCTGGCTCTGCTCAGCAGCCCAGGCAGAGAGGTTGTATTGGAGTTTGGGAGGCTGCAGAAAAAGGGAGCGGCAGCATTTCTGGGTGTGTGAATGGGGTTGCGTGGCTACTTGAAGAGCAGCAAGAGCTTTTGGTCCTGGCCCCTTTGGGGTGGGAGGAATCCCTTGACGTCCACCATTGCTGAGCCAGGATCCGGCTGTACTCTGCAGGCCAGGAAAAGAGGTTGTATTGGACTTTTGGAGTCTGCAGAAAAAGGGAGTGCCAGCGTTTGTGGGTCTGTGTATGGTGTTGCATGGATACTTGAAGAGCAGCAAGAGCTTTTAGTCCTGGCCCCTTTGGGGTGAGAGAAATCCCTGGACATTCGCCATTGCTGTGCTGAGCACTGGCTCTGCTCAGCAGCCCAGGATGAGAGGTTGTTTTCGACTTTGGAAGGCTGCAGAAAGAGGGAGCGGCAGCGTTTGTGGGTCTATGAATGGCGTTGGTGGATACTTGAAGAGCAGCAAGAGCTTTTGGTCCTGGCCCCTTTGGGGTGGGAGGAATCCCTTGACGTCCACCATTGCTGAGCCAGGATCCGGCTGTAATCTGCAGGCCAGGAAAAGAGGTTGTATTGGACTTTTGGAGTCTGCAGAAAAAGGGAGTGCCAGCTTTTGTGGGTCTGTGAATGGCGTTACGTTGGTACTTGAAGAGCAGCAAGAGCTATTGTTCCTGGCCCCTTTGGGGTGGGAGGAATCCCTGCACATTCGCCATTGCTGATCTGGGCACTGGCTCAGCTCAGCAGCCCAGGCAGAGAGGTTGTCTTGGACTTTGGGAGGCTGCAGAAAGAGGGAGCTGCAGTGTCTGTGGGTCTGTGAATGGGGTTGCGTGGCTACTGGAAGAGCAGCAAGAGCTTTTGGTCCTGGCCCCTTTGGGTTCTGAGGAATCCCTGGACAGTCGCAATTGCTGAGCCAGGACCTGGCTCTGCTCAGCGGCCCAGGCAGAGAGGTTTTCTTGGACTTTGGGAGGCTGCAGAAAGAGGGAGCTGCAGTGTCTGTGGGGCTATGAATGGGGTTGCGTGGCTACTTGAAGAGCAGCAAGAGCTTTTGGTCCTGGCCCCTTTGGGGTGGGAGGCATCCCTGGACATTCGCAATTCCTGAGCAGGGCACCTGCTCCACTCATCAGCCCAGGCAGAGAGGTTGTCTTGGACTTTGGGAGGCTGCAGAAAGAGGGAGCTGCAGTGTCTGTGGGTCTGTGAATGGGGTTGCGTGGCTACTTGAAGAGCAGCAAGAGCTTTTGGTCCTGGCCCCTTTGGGGTGGGAGGCATCCCTGGACATTCGCAATTGCTGAGCCGGGCTACGGCTCTATTCAGTGTCCCAGGCAGAGAGGTTGTATTGCACTTGGGGAGGCTGCAGAAAGAGGGAGCACCAGCGTTTGTGGGTCTGTGAATGGGGTTGCATGGATACTTGAAGAGCAGCAAGAGATTTTGGTCCTGGCCCCTTTGGGGTGGGAGGAATCCCTGGACTTCCGCCATTGCTGAGCTGAGCACTGGCTCTACTCAGTGGCCGAGGCAGAGAGGTTTTATTGGACATTGGGTGGCTGCAGAAAGAGGGAGCGGCAGCGTTTGTGGGTCTGTGAATGGGGTTGCGTGGCTACTTGAAGAGCAGCAAGAGCTTTTGGTCCTGGCCCCTTTGGGGTGGGAGGAATCCCTGGACAGTCGCAATTGCTGAGCTGGGCTCTGGCTCTGCTCAGCAGCCCAGGCAGAGAGGTTGTATTGGAGTTTGGGAGGCTGCAGAAAAAGGGAGCGGCAGCATTTCTGGGTGTGTGAATGGGGTTGCGTGGCTACTTGAAGAGCAGCAAGAGCTTTTGGTCCTGGCCCCTTTGGGGTGGGAGGAATCCCTTGACGTCCACCATTGCTGAGCCAGGATCCGGCTGTACTCTGCAGGCCAGGAAAAGAGGTTGTATTGGACTTTTGGAGTCTGCAGAAAAAGGGAGTGCCAGCGTTTGTGGGTCTGTGTATGGTGTTGCATGGATACTTGAAGAGCAGCAAGAGCTTTTAGTCCTGGCCCCTTTGGGGTGAGAGAAATCCCTGGACATTCGCCATTGCTGTGCTGAGCACTGGCTCTGCTCAGCAGCCCAGGATGAGAGGTTGTTTTCGACTTTGGAAGGCTGCAGAAAGAGGGAGCGGCAGCGTTTGTGGGTCTATGAATGGCGTTGGTGGATACTTGAAGAGCAGCAAGAGCTTTTGGTCCTGGCCCCTTTGGGGTGGGAGGAATCCCTTGACGTCCACCATTGCTGAGCCAGAATCCGGCTGTAATCTGCAGGCCAGGAAAAGAGGTTGTATTGGACTTTTGGAGTCTGCAGAAAAAGGGAGTGCCAGCTTTTGTGGGTCTGTGAATGGCGTTACGTTGGTACTTGAAGAGCAGCAAGAGCTTTTAGTCCTGGCCCCTTTGGGGTGGGAGGAATCCCTGCACATTCGCCATTGCTGATCTGGGCACTGGCTCAGCTCAGCAGCCCAGGCAGAGAGGTTGTCTTGGACTTTGGGAGGCTGCAGAAAGAGGGAGCTGCAGTGTCTGTGGGTCTGTGAATGGGGTTGCGTGGCTACTTGAAAAGCAGCAAGAGCTTTTGGTCCTGGCCCCTTTGGGGTGGGAGGAATCCCTGGACATTCGCAATTGCTGAGCCAGGATATGGCTCTGCTCAGCGGCCCAGGCAGAGAGGGTCTTGGACTTTGGGAGGCTGCAGAAAGAGGGAGTTGCAGTGTCTGTGGGGCTATGAATGGGGTTGCGTGGCTACTTGAAGAGCAGCAAGAGCTTTTGGTCCTGGCCCCTTTGGGGTGGGAGGAATCCCTGGATGTTCGCAATTGCTGAGCCGGGCTACGGCTCTACTCATCAGCCCAGGCAGAGAGGTTGTATTGGACTTTGGGAGGCTGCAGAAAGAGGGAGCGCCAGCGCTTGAGGGGCTGTGTATGAGGTTGCGTGGCTACTTGAAGAGCAGCAAGAGCTTTTGTTCCTGGCCCCTTTGGGGTGGGAGGAATCCCTGGACAGTCGCAATTGCTGAGCTGGGCTCTGGCTCTGCTCAGCAGCCCAGGCAGAGAGGTTGTATTGGAGTTTGGGAGGCTGCAGAAAAAGGGAGCGGCAGCATTTCTGGGTGTGTGACTGGGGTTGCGTGGCTACTTGAAGAGCAGCAAGAGCTTTTGGTCCTGGCCCCTTTGGGGTGGGCGGAATCCCTGGACATTCGCAATTGCTGAGCCAGGATATGGCTCTGCTCAGCAGCCCAGGCAGAGAGGTTGTATTGGACTTGGAGAGGCTGCAGAAAGAGAGAGCGGCCGCGCTTGTGGGTCTGTGAATGGGGTTGCGTGACTACTTGAAGAGCAGCAAGAGCTTTTGGTCCTAGCCCCTTTGGGGTGGGAGGATTCCTTGGACGTTCGCAATTTCTTAGCTGGGCTACGGCTCTACTCAGCGGCCCAGGCAGAGAGGTGGTATTGGACTTTGGGAGGCTGCAGAAAGAGGGAGCGGCAGCGCTTGAGGGGCTGTGAATGGGGTTGCGTGGCTACTTGAAGAGCAGCAAGAGCTTTTGGTCCTGGCCCTTTAGGGGTGAGAGGAATCCCTGGACGTTCGCAATTCCTGAGCTGGGCACCCGCTCTACTCAGCGGCCCAGTCAGAGAGATTTTATTGCACTTGGGGAGGCTGCAGAAAAAGGGAGTGCCAGCTTTTGTGGGTCTGTGAATGGCGTTACGTTGGTACTTGAAGAGCAGCAAGAGCTATTGTTCCTGGCCCCTTTGTGGTGGGAGGAATCCCTGCACATTCGCCATTGCTGAGCTGGGCACTGGCTCAGCTCAGCAGCCCAGGCAGAGAGGTTGTCTTGGACTTTGGGAGGCTGCAGAAAGAGGGAGCTGCAGTGTCTGTGGGTCTGTGAATGGGGTTGCGTGGCTACTGGAAGAGCAGCAAGAGCTTTTGGTCCTGGCCCCTTTGGGTTCTGAGGAATCCCTGGACAGTCGCAATTGCTGAGCCAGGACCTGGCTCTGCTCAGCGGCCCAGGCAGAGAGGTTTTCTTGGACTTTGGGAGGCTGCAGAAAGAGGGAGCTGCAGTGTCTGTGGGGCTATGAATGGGGTTGCGTGGCTACTTGAAGAGCAGCAAGAGCTTTTAGTCCTGGCCCCTTTGGGGTGGGAGGAATCCCTGGACGTTCGCAATTCCTGAGCAGGGCACCTGCTCCACTCATCAGCCCAGGCAGAGAGGTTGTCTTGGACTTTGGGAGGCTGCAGAAAGAGGGAGCTGCAGTGTCTGTGGGTCTGTGAATGGGGTTGCGTGGCTACTTGAAGAGCAGCAAGAGCTTTTGGTCCTGGCCCCTTTGGGGTGGGAGGCATCCCTGGACATTCGCAATTGCTGAGCCGGGCTACGGCTCTATTCAGTGTCCCAGGCAGAGAGGTTGTATTGCACTTGGGGAGGCTGCAGAAAGAGGGAGCACCAGCGTTTGTGGGTCTGTGAATGGGGTTGCATGGATACTTGAAGAGCAGCAAGAGATTTTGGTCCTGGCCCCTTTGGGGTGGGAGGAATCCCTGGACTTCCGCCATTGCTGAGCTGAGCACTGGCTCTACTCAGTGGCCGAGGCAGAGAGGTTTTATTGGACATTGGGTGGCTGCAGAAAGAGGGAGCGGCAGCGTTTGTGGGTCTGTGAATGGGGTTGCGTGGCTACTTGAAGAGCAGCAAGAGCTTTTGGTCCTGGCCCCTTTGGGGTGGGAGGAATCCCTGGACAGTCGCAATTGCTGAGCTGGGCTCTGGCTCTGCTCAGCAGCCCAGGCAGAGAGGTTGTATTGGAGTTTGGGAGGCTGCAGAAAAAGGGAGCGGCAGCATTTCTGGGTGTGTGAATGGGGTTGCGTGGCTACTTGAAGAGCAGCAAGAGCTTTTGGTCCTGGCCCCTTTGGGGTGGGAGGAATCCCTTGACGTCCACCATTGCTGAGCCAGGATCCGGCTGTACTCTGCAGGCCAGGAAAAGAGGTTGTATTGGACTTTTGGAGTCTGCAGAAAAAGGGAGTGCCAGCGTTTGTGGGTCTGTGTATGGTGTTGCATGGATACTTGAAGAGCAGCAAGAGCTTTTAGTCCTGGCCCCTTTGGGGTGAGAGAAATCCCTGGACATTCGCCATTGCTGTGCTGAGCACTGGCTCTGCTCAGCAGCCCAGGATGAGAGGTTGTTTTCGACTTTGGAAGGCTGCAGAAAGAGGGAGCGGCAGCGTTTGTGGGTCTATGAATGGCGTTGGTGGATACTTGAAGAGCAGCAAGAGCTTTTGGTCCTGGCCCCTTTGGGGTGGGAGGAATCCCTTGACGTCCACCATTGCTGAGCCAGGATCCGGCTGTAATCTGCAGGCCAGGAAAAGAGGTTGTATTGGACTTTTGGAGTCTGCAGAAAAAGGGAGTGCCAGCTTTTGTGGGTCTGTGAATGGCGTTACGTTGGTACTTGAAGAGCAGCAAGAGCTATTGTTCCTGGCCCCTTTGGGGTGGGAGGAATCCCTGCACATTCGCCATTGCTGATCTGGGCACTGGCTCAGCTCAGCAGCCCAGGCAGAGAGGTTGTCTTGGACTTTGGGAGGCTGCAGAAAGAGGGAGCTGCAGTGTCTGTGGGTCTGTGAATGGGGTTGCGTGGCTACTGGAAGAGCAGCAAGAGCTTTTGGTCCTGGCCCCTTTGGGTTCTGAGGAATCCCTGGACAGTCGCAATTGCTGAGCCAGGACCTGGCTCTGCTCAGCGGCCCAGGCAGAGAGGTTTTCTTGGACTTTGGGAGGCTGCAGAAAGAGGGAGCTGCAGTGTCTGTGGGGCTATGAATGGGGTTGCGTGGCTACTTGAAGAGCAGCAAGAGCTTTTGGTCCTGGCCCCTTTGGGGTGGGAGGCATCCCTGGACATTCGCAATTCCTGAGCAGGGCACCTGCTCCACTCATCAGCCCAGGCAGAGAGGTTGTCTTGGACTTTGGGAGGCTGCAGAAAGAGGGAGCTGCAGTGTCTGTGGGTCTGTGAATGGGGTTGCGTGGCTACTTGAAGAGCAGCAAGAGCTTTTGGTCCTGGCCCCTTTGGGGTGGGAGGCATCCCTGGACATTCGCAATTGCTGAGCCGGGCTACGGCTCTATTCAGTGTCCCAGGCAGAGAGGTTGTATTGCACTTGGGGAGGCTGCAGAAAGAGGGAGCACCAGCGTTTGTGGGTCTGTGAATGGGGTTGCATGGATACTTGAAGAGCAGCAAGAGATTTTGGTCCTGGCCCCTTTGGGGTGGGAGGAATCCCTGGACTTCCGCCATTGCTGAGCTGAGCACTGGCTCTACTCAGTGGCCGAGGCAGAGAGGTTTTATTGGACATTGGGTGGCTGCAGAAAGAGGGAGCGGCAGCGTTTGTGGGTCTGTGAATGGGGTTGCGTGGCTACTTGAAGAGCAGCAAGAGCTTTTGGTCCTGGCCCCTTTGGGGTGGGAGGAATCCCTGGACAGTCGCAATTGCTGAGCTGGGCTCTGGCTCTGCTCAGCAGCCCAGGCAGAGAGGTTGTATTGGAGTTTGGGAGGCTGCAGAAAAAGGGAGCGGCAGCATTTCTGGGTGTGTGAATGGGGTTGCGTGGCTACTTGAAGAGCAGCAAGAGCTTTTGGTCCTGGCCCCTTTGGGGTGGGAGGAATCCCTTGACGTCCACCATTGCTGAGCCAGGATCCGGCTGTACTCTGCAGGCCAGGAAAAGAGGTTGTATTGGACTTTTGGAGTCTGCAGAAAAAGGGAGTGCCAGCGTTTGTGGGTCTGTGTATGGTGTTGCATGGATACTTGAAGAGCAGCAAGAGCTTTTAGTCCTGGCCCCTTTGGGGTGAGAGAAATCCCTGGACATTCGCCATTGCTGTGCTGAGCACTGGCTCTGCTCAGCAGCCCAGGATGAGAGGTTGTTTTCGACTTTGGAAGGCTGCAGAAAGAGGGAGCGGCAGCGTTTGTGGGTCTATGAATGGCGTTGGTGGATACTTGAAGAGCAGCAAGAGCTTTTGGTCCTGGCCCCTTTGGGGTGGGAGGAATCCCTTGACGTCCACCATTGCTGAGCCAGAATCCGGCTGTAATCTGCAGGCCAGGAAAAGAGGTTGTATTGGACTTTTGGAGTCTGCAGAAAAAGGGAGTGCCAGCTTTTGTGGGTCTGTGAATGGCGTTACGTTGGTACTTGAAGAGCAGCAAGAGCTTTTAGTCCTGGCCCCTTTGGGGTGGGAGGAATCCCTGCACATTCGCCATTGCTGATCTGGGCACTGGCTCAGCTCAGCAGCCCAGGCAGAGAGGTTGTCTTGGACTTTGGGAGGCTGCAGAAAGAGGGAGCTGCAGTGTCTGTGGGTCTGTGAATGGGGTTGCGTGGCTACTTGAAGAGCAGCAAGAGCTTTTGGTCCTGGCCCCTTTGGGGTGGGAGGAATCCCTGGACGTTCGCAATTCCTGAGCTGGGCACCTGCTCCACTCAGCGGCCCAGGCAGAGAGATTTTATTGGACTTTGGGAGGCAGCAGAATAAGGGAGTGCCAGCGTTTGTGGGTCTGTGTATGTTGTTGCGTGGGTACTTGAAGAGCAGCAAGAGCTTTTAGTCCTGGCCCCTTTGGGGTGGGAGGCATCCCTGGACATTCGCAATTGCTGAGCCGGGCTACGGCTCTACTCAGTGTCCCAGGCAGAGAGGTTGTATTGCACTTGGGGAGGCTGCAGAAAGAGGGAGCACCAGCGTTTGTGGGTCTGTGAATGGGGTTGCATGGATACTTGAAGAGCAGCAAGAGATTTTGGTCCTGGACCCTTTGGGGTGGGAGGAATCCCTGGACAGTCGCAATTGCTGACACAGGATCTGGCTCTGCTCAGCAGCCCAGGCAGAGAGGTTGTATTGGACATTGGCAGGCTGCAGAAAGAGCGAGCTGCAGTGTCTGTGGGTCTGTGAATGGGGTTGCGTGGGTACTTGAAGAGCAGCCTGAGCTTTTGGTCCTGCCCCTTTGGGGTGGGAGGAATCCCTGGACGTTCGCAATTTCTTAGCTGGGCTACGGCTCTACTCAGCGGCCCAGGCAGAGAGGTTCTATTGGACTTTGGGAGGCTGCAGAAAGAGGGAGCGGCAGCGCTTTAGGGGCTGTGAATGGCGTTGCGTGGCTACTTGAAGAGCAGCAAGAGGTTTTGGTCCTGGCCCTTTTGGGGTGAGAGGAATCCCTGGACGTTCACAATTCCTGACCTGGGCACCCGCTCTACTCAGCGGCACAGTCAGAGAGATTTTGTTGCACTTGGGGAGGCTGCAGAAAAAGGGAGTGCCAGCTTTTGTGGGTCTGTGAATGGCGTTACGTTGGTACTTGAAGAGCAGCAAGAGCTTTTGGTGCTGGCCCCTTTGTGATGGGCGGAATCCCTGCAGATTCGCCATTGCTGAGCTGGGCACTGGCTCAGTTCAGCAGCCCAGGCAGAGAGGTTTTATTGCACTTTGGGAGGCTGGAGAAAATGGAGTGCTAGCGTTTGTGGGTCTGTGAATGGGGTTGCGTGGCTCCTTGAAGAGCAGCAAGAGCTTTTGGTCCTGGCCCCTTTGGGGTGGGAGGAATCCCTGGACATTCGCAATTGCTGAGCCAGGACCTGGCTCTGCTCAGCAGCCCAGGCAGAGAGGTTGTATTGGACTTTGGGAGGCTGCAGAAAGAGGGAGCTGCAGTGTCTGTGGGGCTGTGAATGGGGTTGTGTGGCTACTTGAAGAGCAGCAAGAGCTTTTGGTCCTGGCCCCTTTGGGGTGGGAGGAATCCCTTGACGTCCACCATTGCTGAGCCAGGATCCGGCTGTACTCTGTAGGCCAGGAAAAGAGGTTGTATTGGACTTTTGGAGTCTGCAGAAAAAGGGAGTGCCAGCGTTTGTGGGTCTGTGTATGGTGTTGCATGGATACTTGAAGAGCAGCAAGAGCTTTTAGTCCTGGCCCCTTTGGGGTGAGAGAAATCCCTGGACATTCGCCATTGCTGTGCTGAGCACTGGCTCTGCTCAGCAGCCCAGGATGAGAGGTTGTTTTCGACTTTGGAAGGCTGCAGAAAGAGGGAGCGGCAGCGTTTGTGGGTCTATGAATGGCGTTGGTGGATACTTGAAGAGCAGCAAGAGCTTTTGGTCCTGGCCCCTTTGGGGTGGGAGGAATCCCTTGACGTCCACCATTGCTGAGCCAGGATCCGGCTGTAATCTGCAGGCCAGGAAAAGAGGTTGTATTGGACTTTTGGAGTCTGCAGAAAAAGGGAGTGCCAGCTTTTGTGGGTCTGTGAATGGCGTTACGTTGGTACTTGAAGAGCAGCAAGAGCTTTTAGTCCTGGCCCCTTTGGGGTGGGAGGCATCCCTGCACATTCGCCATTGCTGAGCTGGGCACTGGCTCAGCTCAGCAGCCCAGGCAGAGAGGTTGTCTTGGACTTTGGGAGGCTGCAGAAAGAGGGAGCGGCAGCGTAGGTGGGTCTGTGAATGGGGTTGCGTGGGTACTTGAAGAGCAGCAAGAGCTTTTCGTCCTGGCCCCTTTGGGGTGGGAGGAATCTGTGGACGTCCGCCATTGCTGAGCCAGGATCCGGCTCTACTCTGCAGGCCAGGCAGAGAGGTTGTATTGGACTTTGGGAGGCTGGAGAAAGAGGGAGCGGCAGCGTTTGTGGGTCTGTGAATGGGGTTGCGTGGGTACTTGAAGAGCAGCAAGAGCTTTTGGTCCTGGCCCCTTTGGGGTGGGAGGAATCCCTTGACGTCCACCATTGCTGAGCCAGGATCCGGCTGTAATCTGCAGGCCAGGAAAAGAGGTTGTATTGGACTTTTGGAGTCTGCAGAAAAAGGGAGTGCCAGCTTTTGTGGGTCTGTGAATGGCGTTACGTTGGTACTTGAAGAACAGCAAGAGCTTTTAGTCCTGGCCCCTTTGGGGTGGGAGGCATCCCTGCACATTCGCCATTGCTGAGCTGGGCACTGGCTCAGCTCAGCAGCCCAGGCAGAGAGGTTGTCTTGGACTTTGGGAGGCTGCAGAAAGAGGGAGCGGCAGCGTAGGTGGGTCTGTGAATGGGGTTGCGTGGGTACTTGAAGAGCAGCAAGAGCTTTTGGTCCTGGCCCCTTTGTGGTGGGAGGAATCCCTGCACATTCGCCATTGCTGAGCTGGGCACTGGCTCAGCTCAGCAGCCCAGGCAGAGAGGTTGTCTTGGACTTTGGGAGGCTGCAGAAAGAGGGAGCTGCAGTGTCTGTGGGTCTGTGAATGGGGTTGCGTGGCTACTTGAAAAGCAGCAAGAGCTTTTGGTCCTGGCCCCTTTGGGGTGGGAGGAATCCCTGGACATTCGCAATTGCTGAGCCAGGATATGGCTCTGCTCAGCGGCCCAGGCAGAGAGGGTCTTGGACTTTGGGAGGCTGCAGAAAGAGGGAGTTGCAGTGTCTGTGGGGCTATGAATGGGGTTGCGTGGCTACTTGAAGAGCAGCAAGAGCTTTTGGTCCTGGCCCCTTTGGGGTGGGAGGAATCCCTGGATGTTCGCAATTGCTGAGCCGGGCTACGGCTCTACTCATCAGCCCAGGCAGAGAGGTTGTATTGGACTTTGGGAGGCTGCAGAAAGAGGGAGCGCCAGCGCTTGAGGGGCTGTGTATGAGGTTGCGTGGCTACTTGAAGAGCAGCAAGAGCTTTTGTTCCTGGCCCCTTTGGGGTGGGAGGAATCCCTGGACAGTCGCAATTGCTGAGCTGGGCTCTGGCTCTGCTCAGCAGCCCAGGCAGAGAGGTTGTATTGGAGTTTGGGAGGCTGCAGAAAAAGGGAGCGGCAGCATTTCTGGGTGTGTGACTGGGGTTGCGTGGCTACTTGAAGAGCAGCAAGAGCTTTTGGTCCTGGCCCCTTTGGGGTGGGAGGAATCCCTTGACGTCCACCATTGCTGAGCCAGGATCCGGCTGTACTCTGTAGGCCAGGAAAAGAGGTTGTATTGGACTTTTGGAGTCTGCAGAAAAAGGGAGTGCCAGCGTTTGTGGGTCTGTGTATGGTGTTGCATGGATACTTGAAGAGCAGCAAGAGCTTTTAGTCCTGGCCCCTTTGGGGTGAGAGAAATCCCTGGACATTCGCCATTGCTGTGCTGAGCACTGGCTCTGCTCAGCAGCCCAGGATGAGAGGTTGTTTTCGACTTTGGAAGGCTGCAGAAAGAGGGAGCGGCAGCGTTTGTGGGTCTATGAATGGCGTTGGTGGATACTTGAAGAGCAGCAAGAGCTTTTGGTCCTGGCCCCTTTGGGGTGGGAGGAATCCTTTGACGTCCACCATTGCTGAGCCAGGATCCGGCTGTAATCTGCAGGCCAGGAAAAGAGGTTGTATTGGACTTTTGGAGTCTGCAGAAAAAGGGAGTGCCAGCTTTTGTGGGTCTGTGAATGGCGTTACGTTGGTACTTGAAGAGCAGCAAGAGCTTTTAGTCCTGGCCCCTTTGGGGTGGGAGGCATCCCTGCACATTCGCCATTGCTGAGCTGCGCACTGGCTCAGCTCAGCAGCCCAGGCAGAGAGGTTGTCTTGGACTTTGGGAGGCTGCAGAAAGAGGGAGCGGCAGCGTAGGTGGGTCTGTGAATGGGGTTGCGTGGGTACTTGAAGAGCAGCAAGAGCTTTTCGTCCTGGCCCCTTTGGGGTGGGAGGAATCTGTGGACGTCCGCCATTGCTGAGCCAGGATCCGGCTCTACTCTGCAGGCCAGGCAGAGAGGTTGTATTGGACTTTGGGAGGCTGGAGAAAGAGGGAGCGGCAGCGTTTGTGGGGCTGTGAATGGGGTTGCGTGGGTACTTGAAGAGCAGCAAGAGCTTTTGGTCCTGGCCCCTTTGGGGTGGGAGGAATCCCTTGACGTCCACCATTGCTGAGCCAGGATCCGGCTGTAATCTGCAGGCCAGGAAAAGAGGTTGTATTGGACTTTTGGAGTCTGCAGAAAAAGGGAGTGCCAGCTTTTGTGGGTCTGTGAATGGCGTTACGTTGGTACTTGAAGAACAGCAAGAGCTTTTAGTCCTGGCCCCTTTGGGGTGGGAGGCATCCCTGCACATTCGCCATTGCTGAGCTGGGCACTGGCTCAGCTCAGCAGCCCAGGCAGAGAGGTTGTCTTGGACTTTGGGAGGCTGCAGAAAGAGGGAGCGGCAGCGTAGGTGGGTCTGTGAATGGGGTTGCGTGGGTACTTGAAGAGCAGCAAGAGCTTTTGGTCCTGGCCCCTTTGTGGTGGGAGGAATCCCTGCACATTCGCCATTGCTGAGCTGGGCACTGGCTCAGCTCAGCAGCCCAGGCAGAGAGGTTGTCTTGGACTTTGGGAGGCTGCAGAAAGAGGGAGCTGCAGTGTCTGTGGGTCTGTGAATGGGGTTGCATGGCTACTTGAAAAGCAGCAAGAGCTTTTGGTCCTGGCCCCTTTGGGGTGGGAGGAATCCCTGGACATTCGCAATTGCTGAGCCAGGATATGGCTCTGCTCAGCGGCCCAGGCAGAGAGGGTCTTGGACTTTGGGAGGCTGCAGAAAGAGGGAGTTGCAGTGTCTGTGGGGCTATGAATGGGGTTGCGTGGCTACTTGAAGAGCAGCAAGAGCTTTTGGTCCTGGCCCCTTTGGGGTGGGAGGAATCCCTGGATGTTCGCAATTGCTGAGCCGGGCTACGGCTCTACTCATCAGCCCAGGCAGAGAGGTTGTATTGGACTTTGGGAGGCTGCAGAAAGAGGGAGCGCCAGCGCTTGAGGGGCTGTGTATGAGGTTGCGTGGCTACTTGAAGAGCAGCAAGAGCTTTTGTTCCTGGCCCCTTTGGGGTGGGAGGAATCCCTGGACAGTCGCAATTGCTGAGCTGGGCTCTGGCTCTGCTCAGCAGCCCAGGCAGAGAGGTTGTATTGGAGTTTGGGAGGCTGCAGAAAAAGGGAGCGGCAGCATTTCTGGGTGTGTGACTGGGGTTGCGTGGCTACTTGAAGAGCAGCAAGAGCTTTTGGTCCTGGCCCCTTTTGGGTGGGAGGAATCCCTTGACGTCCACCATTGCTGAGCCAGGATCCGGCTGTACTCTGTAGGCCAGGAAAAGAGGTTGTATTGGACTTTTGGAGTCTGCAGAAAAAGGGAGTGCCAGCTTTTGTGGGTCTGTGTATGGTGTTGCATGGATACTTGAAGAGCAGCAAGAGCTTTTAGTCCTGGCCCCTTTGGGGTGAGAGAAATCCCTGGACATTCGCCATTGCTGTGCTGAGCACTGGCTCTGCTCAGCAGCCCAGGATGAGAGGTTGTTTTCGACATTGGAAGGCGGCAGAAAGAGGGAGCGGCAGCGTTTGTGGGTCTATGAATGGCGTTGGTGGATACTTGAAGAGCAGCAAGAGCTTTTGGTCCTGGCCCCTTTGGGGTGGGAGGAATCCCTTGACTTCCACCATTGCTGAGCCAGGATCCGGCTGTAATCTGCAGGCCAGGAAAAGAGGTTGTATTGGAATTTTGGAGTCTGCAGAAAAAGGGAGTGCCAGCGTTTGTGGGTCTGTGTATGGTGTTGCATGGATACTTGAAGAGCAGCAAGAGCTTTTAGTCCTGGCCCCTTTAGGGTGGGAGGAATCCCTGGACATCCGCCATTGCTGTGCTGAGCACTGGCTCTGCTCAGCAGCCCAGGATGAGAGGTTGTTTTCGACTTTGGAAGGCTGCAGAAAGAGGGAGCGGCAGCGTTTGTGGGTCTATGAATGGCGTTGGTGGATACTTGAAGAGCAGCAAGAGCTTTTGGTCCTGGCCCCTTTGGGGTGGGCGGAATCCCTGGACATTCGCAATTGCTGAGCCAGGATATGGCTCTGCTCAGCAGCCCAGGCAGAGAGGTTGTATTGGACTTGGAGAGGCTGCAGAAAGAGAGAGCGGCCGCGCTTGTGGGTCTGTGAATGGGGTTGCGTGACTACTTGAAGAGCAGCAAGAGCTTTTGGTCCTAGCCCCTTTGGGGTGGGAGGATTCCTTGGACGTTCGCAATTTCTTAGCTGGGCTACGGCTCTACTCAGCGGCCCAGGCAGAGAGGTGGTATTGGACTTTGGGAGGCTGCAGAAAGAGGGAGCGGCAGCGCTTGAGGGGCTGTGAATGGGGTTGCGTGGCTACTTGAAGAGCAGCAAGAGCTTTTGGTCCTGGCCCTTTAGGGGTGAGAGGAATCCCTGGACGTTCGCAATTCCTGAGCTGGGCACCCGCTCTACTCAGCGGCCCAGTCAGAGAGATTTTATTGCACTTGGGGAGGCTGCAGAAAAAGGGAGTGCCAGCTTTTGTGGGTCTGTGAATGGCGTTACGTTGGTACTTGAAGAGCAGCAAGAGCTTTTAGTCCTGGCCCCTTTGGGGTGGGAGGCATCCCTGCACATTCGCCATTGCTGAGCTGGGCACTGGCTCAGCTCAGCAGCCCAGGCAGAGAGGTTGTCTTGGACTTTGGGAGGCTGCAGAAAGAGGGAGCTGCAGTGTCTGTGGGTCTGTGAATGGGGTTGCGTGGCTACTGGAAGAGCAGCAAGAGCTTTTGGTCCTGGCCCCTTTGGGTTCTGAGGAATCCCTGGACAGTCGCAATTGCTGAGCCAGGACCTGGCTCTGCTCAGCGGCCCAGGCAGAGAGGTTTTCTTGGACTTTGGGAGGCTGCAGAAAGAGGGAGCTGCAGTGTCTGTGGGGCTATGAATGGGGTTGCGTGGCTACTTGAAGAGCAGCAAGAGCTTTTAGTCCTGGCCCCTTTGGGGTGGGAGGAATCCCTGGACGTTCGCAATTCCTGAGCAGGGCACCTGCTCCACTCATCAGCCCAGGCAGAGAGGTTGTCTTGGACTTTGGGAGGCTGCAGAAAGAGGGAGCTGCAGTGTCTGTGGGTCTGTGAATGGGGTTGCGTGGCTACTTGAAGAGCAGCAAGAGCTTTTGGTCCTGGCCCCTTTGGGGTGGGAGGCATCCCTGGACATTCGCAATTGCTGAGCCGGGCTACGGCTCTATTCAGTGTCCCAGGCAGAGAGGTTGTATTGCACTTGGGGAGGCTGCAGAAAGAGGGAGCACCAGCGTTTGTGGGTCTGTGAATGGGTTTGCATGGATACTTGAAGAGCAGCAAGAGATTTTGGTCCTGGCCCCTTTGGGGTGGGAGGAATCCCTGGACTTCCGCCATTGCTGAGCTGAGCACTGGCTCTACTCAGTGGCCGAGGCAGAGAGGTTTTATTGGACATTGGGTGGCTGCAGAAAGAGGGAGCGGCAGCGTTTGTGGGTCTGTGAATGGGGTTGCGTGGCTACTTGAAGAGCAGCAAGAGCTTTTGGTCCTGGCCCCTTTGGGGTGGGAGGAATCCCTGGACAGTCGCAATTGCTGAGCTGGGCTCTGGCTCTGCTCAGCAGCCCAGGCAGAGAGGTTGTATTGGAGTTTGGGAGGCTGCAGAAAAAGGGAGCGGCAGCATTTCTGGGTGTGTGAATGGGGTTGCGTGGCTACTTGAAGAGCAGCAAGAGCTTTTGGTCCTGGCCCCTTTGGGGTGGGAGGAATCCCTTGACGTCCACCATTGCTGAGCCAGGATCCGGCTGTACTCTGCAGGCCAGGAAAAGAGGTTGTATTGGACTTTTGGAGTCTGCAGAAAAAGGGAGTGCCAGCGTTTGTGGGTCTGTGTATGGTGTTGCATGGATACTTGAAGAGCAGCAAGAGCTTTTAGTCCTGGCCCCTTTGGGGTGAGAGAAATCCCTGGACATTCGCCATTGCTGTGCTGAGCACTGGCTCTGCTCAGCAGCCCAGGATGAGAGGTTGTTTTCGACTTTGGAAGGCTGCAGAAAGAGGGAGCGGCAGCGTTTGTGGGTCTATGAATGGCGTTGGTGGATACTTGAAGAGCAGCAAGAGCTTTTGGTCCTGGCCCCTTTGGGGTGGGAGGAATCCCTTGACGTCCACCATTGCTGAGCCAGGATCCGGCTGTAATCTGCAGGCCAGGAAAAGAGGTTGTATTGGACTTTTGGAGTCTGCAGAAAAAGGGAGTGCCAGCTTTTGTGGGTCTGTGAATGGCGTTACGTTGGTACTTGAAGAGCAGCAAGAGCTATTGTTCCTGGCCCCTTTGTGGTGGGAGGAATCCCTGCACATTCGCCATTGCTGAGCTGGGCACTGGCTCAGCTCAGCAGCCCAGGCAGAGAGGTTGTCTTGGACTTTGGGAGGCTGCAGAAAGAGGGAGCTGCAGTGTCTGTGGGTCTGTGAATGGGGTTGCGTGGCTACTGGAAGAGCAGCAAGAGCTTTTGGTCCTGGCCCCTTTGGGTTCTGAGGAATCCCTGGACAGTCGCAATTGCTGAGCCAGGACCTGGCTCTGCTCAGCGGCCCAGGCAGAGAGGTTTTCTTGGACTTTGGGAGGCTGCAGAAAGAGGGAGCTGCAGTGTCTGTGGGGCTATGAATGGGGTTGCGTGGCTACTTGAAGAGCAGCAAGAGCTTTTAGTCCTGGCCCCTTTGGGGTGGGAGGAATCCCTGGACGTTCGCAATTCCTGAGCAGGGCACCTGCTCCACTCATCAGCCCAGGCAGAGAGGTTGTCTTGGACTTTGGGAGGCTGCAGAAAGAGGGAGCTGCAGTGTCTGTGGGTCTGTGAATGGCGTTACGTTGGTACTTGAAGAGCAGCAAGAGCTTTTGGTCCTGGCCCCTTTGGGGTGGGAGGAATCCCTGCACATTCGCCATTGCTGATCTGGGCACTGGCTCAGCTCAGCAGCCCAGGCAGAGAGGTTGTCTTGGACTTTGGGAAGCTGCAGAAAGAGGGAGCTGCAGTGTCTGTGGGTCTGTGAATGGGGTTGCGTGGCTACTTGAAGAGCAGCAAGAGCTTTTGGTCCTGGCCCCTTTGGGGTGGGAGGAATCCCTGGACGTTCGCAATTCCTGAGCTGGGCACCTGCTCCACTCAGCGGCCCAGGCAGAGAGATTTTATTGGACTTTGGGAGGCTGCAGAATAAGGGAGTGCCAGCGTTTGTGGGTCTGTGTATGTTGTTGCGTGGGTACTTGAAGAGCAGCAAGAGCTTTTAGTCCTGGCCCCTTTGGGGTGGGAGGCATCCCTGCACATTCGCAATTGCTGAGCCGGGCTACGGCTCTACTCAGTGTCCCAGGCAGAGAGGTTGTATTGCACTTGGGGAGGCTGCAGAAAGAGGGAGCGCCAGCGTTTGTGGGTCTGTGAATGGGGTTGCATGGATACTTGAAGAGCAGCAAGAGCTTTTGGTCCTGGCCCCTTTGGGGTGGGAGGAATCCCTGGACAGTCGCAATTGCTGACACAGGATCTGGCTCTGCTCAGCAGCCCAGGCAGAGAGGTTGTATTGGACATTGGCAGGCTGCAGAAAGACGGAGCTTCTGTGTCTGTGGGTCTGTGAATGGGGTTGCGTGGCTACTTGAAGAGCAGCCTGAGCTTTTGGTGCTGGCCCCTTTGGGGTGGGAGGAATCCCTGGACGTTCGCAATTCCTGAGCTGGGCACCCGCTCTACTCAGCGGCACAGTCAGAGAGATTTTATTGCACTTGGGGAGGCTGCAGAAAAAGGGAGTGCCAGCTTTTGTGGGTCTGTGAATGGCGTTACGTTGGTACTTGAAGAGCAGCAAGAGCTTTTGTTCCTGGCCCCTTTGGGGTGGGAGGAATCCCTGCACATTCGCCATTGCTGAGCTGGGCACTGGCTCAGCTCAGCAGCCCAGGCAGAGAGGTTGTCTTGGACTTTGGGAGGCTGCAGAAAGAGGGAGCTGCAGTGTCTGTGGGTCTGTGAATGGGGTTGCGTGGATACTTGAAGAGCAGCAAGAGCTTTTAGTCCTGGCCCCTTTGGGGTGGGCGGAATCCCTGGACATTCGCAATTGCTGAGCCAGGATCTGGCTCTGCTCAGCGGCCCAGGCAGAGAGGTTGTCTTGGACTTTGGGAGGCTGCAGAAAGAGGGAGCTGTAGTGTCTGTGGGGCTATGAATGGGGTTGCGTGGCTACTTGAAGAGCAGCAAGAGCTTTTGGTCCTGGCCCCTTTGGGGTGGGAGGAATCCCTGGACGTTCGCAATTCCTGAGCTGGGCACCTGCTCCACTCAGCGGCCCAGGCAGAGAGATTTTATTGGACTTTGGGAGGCTGCAGAATAAGGGAGCGCCAGCATTTGTTGGTCTGTGTATGTTGTTGCGTGGGTACTTGAAGAACAGCAAGAGCTTTTGATCCTGGCCCCTTTGGGGTGGGAGGATTCCCTGGACATTCGCAATTGCTGAGCCAGGATCTGGCTCTGCTTAGCGGCCCTGGCAGACAGGTTCTATTGGACTTTGGGAGACTGCAGAAAGAGCGAGCAGCAGTGTCTGTGGGTCTGTGAATGGGGTTGCGTGGGTACTTGAAGAGCAGCCTGAGCTTTTGGTGCTGGCCCTTTTGCGGTGGGAGGAATCCCTGGACGTTCGCAACTGCTGAGCCATGATCCGGCTCTGCTCAGCAGCCCAGGCAGAGAGGTTGTATTGGACTTTGGGAGGCTGGAGAAAGAGGGAGCCGCAGTGTTTGTGGGTCTGTGAATGGTGTTGCGTGGATACTTGAAGAGCAGCAAGAGCTTTTGGTCCTGGCCCCTTTGGGGTGGGAGGAATCCTTGGACATTCGCCGTTGCTGAGATGAGTACTGGCTCTACTCAGCATCCCAGGCAGAGAGGTTGTCTTGGACTTTGGGAGGCTGCAGAAAGAGGGAGCGGCAGCGTAGGTGGGTCTATGAATGGCGTTGGTGATACAACCAACGCCAGTCCAATACAACCTCTCTGCCTGGGCTTCTGAGTAGAGATGGAGCCTGGTTGAGCAATTGCAAATGTCTAGGGATTCCTCCCACCCCAAAGGGGCAAGGACCAAAAGCTCTTGCTGCTCTTCAAGTATCCACGCAAACCCATTCACAGACCCACAAACGCTGGCACTCCCTCTTTCTGCAGCCTCCCAAAGTCCAATACCACCTCTCTGCCTGGGCTGCTGAGCAGAGCCGTAGCCGGGCTCAGCAATTGCGAATGTCCAGGGATGTCTCCCACGCAAAAGGGGCCAACACCAAAAGCTCTTGCTGCTCTTCAAGTACCCACGCAACGCCATTCACAGACCCACAAACGCTGCCGCTCCCTCTTTCTGCAGCCTCCCCAAGTCCAATAAAATCTCTTTTCCTGGGCCACTGAGTAGAGCCGGAGCCCGACTCAGCAATGGTGGACGTCCAGGGATTCTTCCCACCCCAAAGGGGCCAGGACTAAAAGCTCTTGCTGCTCTTCAAGTAGCCACGCAACACCATTCACAGACCCAAAAATGCTAGCTGGCGCTCCCTCTTTCTGCAGCCTCCAAATGTCCTATACAACCTCTCTTCTTGGCCTGCAGAGTACAGCCGGATCCGGGCTCAACAATGGCGGATGTCCAGGGATGCCTCCCACCCCAAAGGGGCCAGGACCAAAAGCTCTTGCTGCTCTTCAGGTAACCACGCAACCCCATTCACAGACCCACAGACACTGCAGCTCCCTTTTCTCCAGCCTCCCTAATTCCAATACAATCTCTCTGCCTGGGCTGCTGAGCAGAGCCGGAGCCCAGCTCAGCAATGGCGAATGTCCAGGGATTCCTCCCACCACAAAGGGGCCAGGACCAAAAGCTCTTGCTGCTCTTCAAGTAGCCAAGTAACCCATTCACAGCCCCACAAACGCTGCTGCTCCCTCTTTCTCCAGCCTCCCAAAGTCCAATACAATCTCTCTGCCTGGGCTGCTGAGTAGAGCCACAGACCAGCTAAGAAATTGCAAACGTCCAGGGATTCCTCCCACCCCAAAGGGGCCAGGACCAAAAGCTCTTGCTGCTCTTCAAGTAGCCACGCAACCCCATTCACAGACCCACAAACGCTGGCACTCCGTCTTTTTGCAGCCTCCTTGTCCCAATCCAATGTCAGGGGAGGTTTCGATACGATCCCAAGGACGAGATTAAGACACTGGAATCGGTCAGATGTCGGAAAACCTTTCACTTGTACTGGGGGAGAGAAGAGAACGGAGGGAGGAGGGAGGGCAAGGGAGGAGAGGAAAAGAATAGGGGAGAGAGAGTTAGAAAGAGAAGGAGAAGGAGGAGTTTGTCACCACCACTTCGAGTCCGATGATCTTCGCAGGGTCTTCGGTGGCCTCAGGCTTCGTCGGGGACTGAAGCGGGGGGCGGGGAGCCTCGAGGGTGCAGGAACGGAAGGAGTGGTCTCACGTGTGCCGCCGCAGCCCCCGCCGAGGGGCACGTGCGCTCCTTATATAGGGGCTCCCACGCACGCGCAGATCACAAATGTGTACGTGCGGTTCGCCACGGACGTGCTGCCCCCGCCTCTGCTCTTTTCGCGCCTTATTGTCCCCGCCTCAGCTCTTTTCGCGCCTTTAGTCCCTGCGCAGGCGCACGAGGTTGTTTTTTCTCAAAACTGGGGAGAAGACGGTCTTCTCAAAGCGCGACGCTGGATGGCGCTACAGCGGCAATGTCGAGACAAAACCGCATTTTTTCTATCGGTTCTCTACACCACCCCGTGGCTCGACATTGCAGCTTGGTGGCATAAGGCAGAGAGAGAAAGAGAAAACAAAGGAGAAAGAAAGAAAACGCAGAGTTGAAAGGCTTGGGGATAAGGGTGGAGGAAAGTTGTGGGAAGGGAAATGGGAATAACATTGTTTCAGGTGAAGGAATGTCTTAACACAGATTAACTGAGGTATTGCTCCATGCAAGCTTATTCTTGAACGACTTTAACAATTCTTCAACTTTGAAGGGTAAACATTAGAAATAGGGTTGACAATAACTGGCAACAGTAGACATTAGAAATAGGGTTAACAGTAACTGGCAATACGCGGTTTCTTCCTTTAGAAGGAATTGGGGATGGGTTTAAATGATGGGTACTGAGGTTGGTTGTGGCTGATGGATGTACAGATTTTCGTTACACCATCAGGTGAGGTGTTAGGAACAAATTGCATATTTGACACAACGTGTCGAATTAATTGAATAAAACATGGAATTATACAGGGTAGGAACAGTAAGGTGGCAGTTGCGCATAGCAAATACAATATTAATTGTTTGACCCACGGTGCCCCTGGTAACCAGGACCACAAATCGCCGTTCCAACCACTCCAGGTTTGAAAAGGGACATGGGCTGTTTTCCTGATATCTTGGGTCAGTTGGAGAACCACTTCTCCCACATCATCTATTTCTAGGCAGCAGTTAGAGATATTTAATTTTCCACACACCCCTCCCTCCTCAGCCAGTAAATAATCTAGAACCATGCGGTGCTGAAGGATTGCCGTGCGCATTTGTTGAGATTGTCGAGTTAATAGGTCTATGGCGTCAGCGGTTTTGTTGGTGATAATTTCTAGGGCCGCTTGCAGTCTGATTATTCCGTTTAGATTATAGATTGGTTCTCTTGCCCCTGCAACGGGCTCGTTCGGATTCCAGGTTGCTGGTCCATAATGTTCAATTATTCGCTCAGGGGGCCATTCGTCATTCCCCCATTTTTGTGTCCCACCTAAATTTACCTTGGTAGATCGCGTCGTACGGGCAATACTTCTATCCCCGAGGTTATCATACCCTTTTACGCCTAATTGGGGTCCACCAGTTTCTGGCAGGAGGAAGAATAGGGGCCTTATGATCCCTATATAACAAACTCCCGACCACCCCGCGGGTAAGAATTTGTATGCCGTGTTTCCGCAAATCCAATAATGCCCTTTTTTGGCTTTATTTCCCTGAGCAAATGGCCCATCTTTCCCTGGTGGAAATTGAAAATAAGTTGTGTCTTTGTCACCCAGTGGTGGTTGCCCCATCCCTTATTCGGCCGGTACAACACCAAGCCCCACAAGTACTGAAGATTCAATATTTACTTTTTGCAAAGAAAACTAAACAATTACATTTTCTAAGCAAGTACAACATTTCATGTTACTTGGCTATTAAGTTTTCCCATATACAGGACTATTTAATGATGAAAATAGAGGAAGATCAAAAAAAGTAAGAATTATATATATATAGTAAATCATAGGTTGAAATCCTTGAGATGTCCAACATAAATAGGTATCATTGGAAAGTTATTGGGTATTTTTTCTTATAGAAGCACACACACATATATATGCTTAAACATGCACCAGACAATTAGATGTCTTTGTACTATTGCATAAAGACTGTAGTGCACTGAAACAGCTAACATTTAGCCTGTTTGCCATAAATATTAAATCTTGAATTATTCATAGAGCTGCAATTAAGTACAAACATGTATGCACACATATGGACCACCAGTTATAAAAACTGATATATACACAGTGGAATATTCTAATGGGTTGGTGTCCCTGAGTTAAAAATGATCCAAAGTAGGAGGTGCATCACAGTCATATCACCGCCCTTGAAAAACAAATAGGAACAAACTCGCTCCTTGGGTTAGAAGGAGGGAATAAGCCATTTGGTGTGGATTTTGTAGGTTCTCCCACTGGTATCTTTCGCTTTCCATGTATATTTGTTTAGCGGGGGTATCTAATATGAGAGGCACAGCTCCCACGGTGGGAAGCTCGACCAGAACCGGCTGGCTGGGAGAGTAAGATGATGCACCAGGGCAATTGGGATTTCGAGAGACATGCACCGTGGTTGGCCCCTGTGGACAAAATGCCACAACTTTCGGGCACCCATTTGTACCCCAGTGATTACTGACATTGGCCACTGCCTCCCACACCTGCTCGGCCCATCCCGGTTGGTGGGGTTTAGTAGATCTCCCTTATTATTACAGGTGAGTTGTCTGATAAACACCCGCCCTCCGCCTCCCTCCTCACGCTGAGGGGGCGGAGGTTTTAGTTTCCCGCCACTCTTTTCGTCCTTCTTAAACACTTCCTCCCTGTCCAATGCTGGCGCAGAAGGTGGGTTCGGTTTGGGAGGGGGTCCTTGCCTGGACCGCCTCCGCACCAAGAGCTTCAACTTTTTGGTGGGGAGCCCATCCATCAAGTCTCGGGGCACCCCCTTTTGCAGTCCCATTTGCCACAATCCTTGTCGGAATGGGGGTTTCTCCCTTTGTGTTAGGTCGGGGCTTCCCCCCCGAAAAAGCCAGCGATTTATTTGCCGGCCTCGCTGCCCGCACAGCCCTAGTTTCTACCTTTTGGTAAGTCCTGTCTACTGGCCCATATTTCCTCTCGTAGTTTATTAGTTCCTGAGCTATCTCCCCCCAGGTCCACACCTTCCTCCCCCACTGCTGCTGTTTGGGGGTTACTGTTCCCTTCAGGGCAGCTGCAATTCGCTCTTTGCGAGGCACATTTTGGATTCTCCCCTGCAATTGCATCCCGATAGGTTTTAACGAGTCGGGGAGTCCTCTTATTAGCGGTGTCAGCCGCTCGGGGTCTACCGGTAACAACATCAGAGAGCTTAAATTTGGTTTAAGTTCCCGGTCATACATCATTTGCAGGCGTGCTGCCTTTTGTACGTTTTCTAGTAGTTGCTCAACCGAACCAGTTACAGCTAGGGGGTCCCCCCTCTCTAACAGATTCAGCCCCCCCGCCCAATATGCTGCCCTCTGTGTCAGAGACCATGGGGCCCCGGCGTCTTCCTCACCACAAACGCTGCCGCTCCCTCTTTCTCCAGCTTCCCAAAGTCCAATGCAATCTCTCTGCCTGGGCTGCTGAGCAGAGCTGGAGCCCGGCTCAGTAATTGCGAAAGTCCAGGGATTCCTCCCACCCCAAAGGGGCCAGGACCAAAAGCTCTTGCTGCTCTTCAAGTAGCCATGCAACCCCATTCACACACACACAAACGCTGCCGCTCCCTCTTTCTGCAGCCTCCCAAAGTCCAACACAACATCTCTGCCTGGGCTGCTGATACAGCCGGAGCCTGGCTTAGCAACTCCGAACGTCCAGGGATTCCTCCCACCCCAAAGGGGCCAGGACCAAAACCTCTTGCTTCTCTGCAAGTAGCCACACAACCCCATTCACAGACCCACAAATGCTGATGCTCCCTCATTCTGCAGCCACCCAATATCCAATAAAACCTCTCTGCCTGGGCCGCTAATCAGAGCCCGAGCCCGGCTCAGCAATTGCTAATGGCCAGGGATTCCTCCCACCCAAAAGGGGCCAGGACCAAAAGCTCTGACTGCTCTTCAAGTAGCCAGGGAACCCCATTCACAGCCGCACAAACGCTGCCGCTCCCTCTTTCTGCAGCCTCCCAAAGTCCAAGAAAACCTCTCTGCTTGGGCTGCTGAGCAGAGCCAGATCCTGGCTCAGCAATTGCGAATGTCCAGGATTCCTCCCACCCCAAAGGCACCAGGACTAAAAGCTCTTGCTGCTCTTCAAGTATCCACGCAACCCCATTCACAGCCGCACAAACGCTGCCGCTCCCTCTTTCTGCATCCTCCCAAACTCCAATAAAACCTCTCTGCCTGGGCTGCTGGGTAGACCTGGAGCCCGAATCAGCAGTTGCGAATGTCCAAGGATTCCTCCCACCCGAAAGGGGCCAGGACCAAAAGCTCTTGCTGCTCTTAGAGTACCAACGCAACGCCCTTCACAGATCCACAAACGCTGCCGCTCCCTCTTTCTGCAGCCTCCCAAAGTCCAATACAACCTCTCTGCCTGGGCCGCTGAGCAGAGTCAGATCCTGGCTCAGCAACTGCGATCGTCCAGGGATTCCTCCCACCCCAAAGGGGCCAGGACCAAAAGCTCTTGCTGCTCTTCAAGTATCCACGCAACCCCTTTCACAGCCCCACAGACACTGCCGCTCCCTCTTTCTGCAGCCTCCAAAGTCCAATAAATCTCTCTGCCTGGGCTGCTGAGCAGAGCCAGATCCTGGCTCAGCAATTGCGAATGTCCAGGATTCCTCCCACCCCAAAGGGGCCAGGACCAAAAGCTCTTGCTGCTCTTCAAGTACCCACATAACGCCATTCACAGCCCCACAGACACTGCAGCTCCCTCTTTCTGCAGCCTCCCAAAGTCCAATACACCCTCTCTGCCTGGGCCGCTGAGTAGAGCCAGAGCCCGACTCAGCAATGGTGGACGTCCAGGGATTCCTCCCACCCCAAAGGGGCCAGCACCAAAAGCTCTTGCTGCTCTTCAAGTAGCCACACAACCCCATTCACAGCCCCACAGACACTGCAGCTCCCTCTTTCTGCAGCCTCCCAAAGTCCAATACAACGTGTCTGCCTGGACCGCTCAGCAGAGCCAGATCCTGGCTCAGCAATTGCGAATGTCCAGGGATTCCTCCCACCCCAAAGGGGCCAGGACCAAAAGCTCTTGCTGCTCTTCAAGTACCCACGCAACGCCATTCACAGACCCACAAACGATAGCTGCCACTCCCTCTTTCTGCAGCCTCCCAATGTCCTATACAACCTCTCTTCTTGGCCTGCAGAGTACAGCCGGATCCGGGCTCAACAATGGCAGATGTCCAGGAATTCCTCCCACCCCAAAGGGGCCAGGACACAAAAGCTCTTGCTGCTCTTCAAGTATCCACGCAACCCCATTCACACACCCACAAACGCTGCCGCTCCCTCTTTCTGCAGCCTCCCAAAGTCCAATACAACCCTTCTTCCTGGGCTGCTGATCAGAGCCGGAGCCTGGTTCAGCAATTGACACTATCCAGGGATTCCTCCCACCCCAAAGGGGCAAGGACCAAAAGATCTTGCTGCTCTTCCAGTATCCACGCAATCCCATTCACAGACCCACAAACTCTGCAGCTCCCTCTTTCTGCAGCCTCCCAAAGTCCAATAAAACCTCTCTGCCTGGGCTGCTGAGCAGAGCCGGATCCTGGTTCAGCAATTGCGAATGTGCAGGGATTCCTCCCACGCCAAAGGGGCCAGGACCAAAAGCTCTTGCTGCTCTTCCAGTATCCACGCAATCCCATTCACAGACCCACAAACTCTGCAGCTCCCTCTTTCTGCAGCCTCCCAAAGTCCAATAAAACCTCTCTGCGTGGGCTGATGAGTAGAGCCGTAGCCCAGCTCAGCAATTCCGAATGTCCAGGGATTCCTCACAACCTAAAGAGGCCAGCACCAAAAGCTCTTGCTGCTCTTGAAGTATTCATGCAACCCCTTTCACAGACCCACAAACGCTGGCGCTCCCTCTTTCTGCAGCCTACCAAACTCCAATACAACCTCTCTGCCTGGCCTGCAGATTAGAGCCGGAGCCCAGATCAGCAACCATGAATGTCCAGACATTCCTCCCACCCCAAAGGTGCCAGGACCAAAAGCTCTTGCTGCTCTTCCAGTATCCACGCAACCCCATTCACAGACGCACAAACGCTAGCACTCCCTCTTTCTGCAGCCTCCCAAACTCCAATACAACCTCTCTGCCTGGGCTGCTGGGTAGAGCCGGAGCCCGGCTCAGCAATTGCGACTGTCCAGGGATTCCTCCCACCCCAAAGGTGCCAGGACCAAAAGCTCTTGCTGGTCTTGAAGCATCCAGGCAATCCCGTTCACAGAAACACAAACGCTGGCGCTCCCTCTTTTTGGAGTCTCATAAAATGCAATAGTATCTGTCTGCACCGGTAACTTGAGCCAGAGCCCGACTCAACTATTGCGAACATCCAGGGATTCTTCCCACCCCAAAGGTGCCAGGACCAAAAGCTCTGGCTGATCTTCAAGTATCCACGCAACCCCATTCACAGACCCACAAACGCTCGCACTCCCTCTGTCTGCACCCACCCAGTGTCCAATAAAATCTTCTCTGCCTGGGCTGCTAAGCAGAGCCTGAGCCCGGCTCAGCAATTGCGAATGTGCAGGGATTCCTCCCACCCCAAAGGGGCCAGGACCAAAAGCTCTTGCTGCTCTTCAAGTAGCCACGCAACCCCATTCACAGACCCACAAACGCTGGCACTCCGTCTTTTTGCAGCCTCCTTGTCCCAATCCAATGTCAGGGGAGGTTTCGATACGATCCCAAGGACGAGATTAAGACACTGGAATCAGTCAGATGTCGGAAAACCTTTCACTTGTACTGGGGGAGAGAAGAGAACGGAGGGAGGAGGGAGGGCAAGGGAGGAGAGGAAAAGAATAGGGGAGAGAGAGTTAGAAAGAGAAGGAGAAGGAGGAGTTTGTCACCACCACTTCGAGTCCGATGATCTTCGCAGGGTCTTCGGTGGCCTCAGGCTTCGTCGGGGACTGAAGCGGGGGGCGGGGAGCCTCGAGGGTGCAGGAACGGAAGGAGTGGTCTCACGTGTGCCGCCGCAGCCCCCGCCGAGGGGCACGTGCGCTCCTTATATAGGGGCTCCCACGCACGCGCAGATCACAAATGTGTACGTGCGGTTCGCCACGGACGTGCTGCCCCCGCCTCTGCTCTTTTCGCGCCTTATTGTCCCCGCCTCAGCTCTTTTCGCGCCTTTAGTCCCTGCGCAGGTGCACGAGGTTGTTTTTTCTCAAAACTGGGGAGAAGACGGTCTTCTCAAAGCGCGACGCTGGATGGCGCTACAGCGGCAATGTCGAGACAAAACCGCATTTTTTCTATCGGTTCTCTACACCACCCCGTGGCTCGACATTGCAGCTTGGTGGCATAAGGCAGAGAGAGAAAGAGAAAACAAAGGAGAAAGAAAGAAAACGCAGAGTTGAAAGGCTTGGGGATAAGGGTGGAGGAAAGTTGTGGGAAGGGAAATGGGAATAACATTGTTTCAGGTGAAGGAATGTCTTAACACAGATTAACTGAGGTATTGCTCCATGCAAGCTTATTCTTGAACGACTTTAACAATTCTTCAACTTTGAAGGGTAAACATTAGAAATAGGGTTGACAATAACTGGCAACAGTAGACATTAGAAATAGGGTTAACAGTAACTGGCAATACGCGGTTTCTTCCTTTAGAAGGAATTGGGGATGGGTTTAAATGATGGGTACTGAGGTTGGTTGTGGCTGATGGATGTACAGATTTTCGTTACACCATCAGGTGAGGTGTTAGGAACAAATTGCATATTTGACACAACGTGTCGAATTAATTGAATAAAACATGGAATTATACAGGGTAGGAACAGTAAGGTGGCAGTTGCGCATAGCAAATACAATATTAATTGTTTGACCCACGGTGCCCCTGGTAACCAGGACCACAAATCGCCGTTCCAACCACTCCAGGTTTGAAAAGGGACATGGGCTGTTTTCCTGATATCTTGGGTCAGTTGGAGAACCACTTCTCCCACATCATCTATTTCTAGGCAGCAGTTAGAGATATTTAATTTTCCACACACCCCTCCCTCCTCAGCCAGTAAATAATCTAGAACCATGCGGTGCTGAAGGATTGCCATGCACATTTGTTGAGATTGTCGAGTTAATAGGTCTATGGCGTCAGCGGTTTTGTTGGTGATAATTTCTAGGGCCGCTTGCAGTCTGATTATTCCGTTTAGATTATAGATTGGTTCTCTTGCCCCTGCAACGGGCTCATTCGGATTCCAGGTTGCTGGTCCATAATGTTCAATTATTCGCTCCGGGGGCCATTCGTCATTCCCCCATTTTTGTGTCCCACCTAAATTTACCTTGGTAGATCGCGTCGTACGGGCAATACTTCTATCCCCGAGGTTATCATACCCTTTTACGCCTAATTGGGGTCCACCAGTTTCTGGCAGGAGGAAGAATAGGGGCCTTATGATCCCTATATAACAAACTCCCGACCACCCCGCGGGTAAGAATTTGTATGCCGTGTTTCCGCAAATCCAACAATGCCCTTTTTTGGCTTTATTTCCCTGAGCAAATGGCCCATCTTTCCCTGGTGGAAATTGAAAATAAGTTGTGTCTTTGTCACCCAGTGGTGGTTGCCCCATCCCTTATTCGGCCGGTACAACACCAAGCCCCACAAGTACTGAAGATTCAATATTTACTTTTTGCAAAGAAAACTAAACAATTACATTTTCTAAGCAAGTACAACATTTCATGTTACTTGGCTATTAAGTTTTCCCATATACAGGACTATTTAATGATGAAAATAGAGGAAGATCAAAAAAAGTAAGAATTATATATATATAGTAAATCATAGGTTGAAATCCTTGAGATGTCCAACATAAATAGGTATCATTGGAAAGTTATTGGGTATTTTTTCTTATAGAAGCACACACACATATATATGCTTAAACATGCACCAGACAATTAGATGTCTTTGTACTATTGCATAAAGACTGTAGTGCACTGAAACAGCTAACATTTAGCCTGTTTGCCATAAATATTAAATCTTGAATTATTCATAGAGCTGCAATTAAGTACAAACATGTATGCACACATATGGACCACCAGTTATAAAAACTGATATATACACAGTGGAATATTCTAATGGGTTGGTGTCCCTGAGTTAAAAATGATCCAAAGTAGGAGGTGCATCACAGTCATATCACCGCCCTTGAAAAACAAATAGGAACAAACTCGCTCCTTGGGTTAGAAGGAGGGAATAAGCCATTTGGTGTGGATTTTGTAGGTTCTCCCACTGGTATCTTTCGCTTTCCATGTATATTTGTTTAGCGGGGGTATCTAATATGAGAGGCACAGCTCCCACGGTGGGAAGCTCGACCAGAACCGGCTGGCTGGGAGAGTAAGATGATGCACCAGGGCAATTGGGATTTCGAGAGACATGCACCGTGGTTGGCCCCTGTGGACAAAATGCCACAACTTTCGGGCACCCATTTGTACCCCAGTGATTACTGACATTGGCCACTGCCTCCCACACCTGCTCGGCCCATCCCGGTTGGTGGGGTTTAGTAGATCTCCCTTATTATTACAGGTGAGTTGTCTGATAAACACCCGCCCTCCGCCTCCCTCCTCACGCTGAGGGGGCGGAGGTTTTAGTTTCCCGCCACTCTTTTCGTCCTTCTTAAACACTTCCTCCCTGTCCAATGCTGGCGCAGAAGGTGGGTTCGGTTTGGGAGGGGGTCCTTGCCTGGACCGCCTCCGCACCAAGAGCTTCAACTTTTTGGTGGGGAGCCCATCCATCAAGTCTCGGGGCACCCCCTTTTGCAGTCCCATTTGCCACAATCCTTGTCGGAATGGGGGTTTCTCCCTTTGTGTTAGGTCGGGGCTTCCCCCCCGAAAAAGCCAGCGATTTATTTGCCGGCCTCGCTGCCCGCACAGCCCTAGTTTCTACCTTTTGGTAAGTCCTGTCTACTGGCCCATATTTCCTCTCGTAGTTTATTAGTTCCTGAGCTATCTCCCCCCAGGTCCACACCTTCCTCCCCCACTGCTGCTGTTTGGGGGTTACTGTTCCCTTCAGGGCAGCTGCAATTCGCTCTTTGCGAGGCACATTTTGGATTCTCCCCTGCAATTGCATCCCGATAGGTTTTAACGAGTCGGGGAGTCCTCTTATTAGCGGTGTCAGCCGCTCGGGGTCTACCGGTAACAACATCAGAGAGCTTAAATTTGGTTTAAGTTCCCGGTCATACATCATTTGCAGGCGTGCTGCCTTTTGTACGTTTTCTAGTAGTTGCTCAACCGAACCAGTTACAGCTAGGGGGTCCCCCCTCTCTAACGGATTCAGCCCCCCCGCCCAATATGCTGCCCTCTGTGTCAGAGACCATGGGGCCCCGGCGTCTTCCTCACCACAAACGCTGCCGCTCCCTCTTTCTCCAGCTTCCCAAAGTCCAATGCAATCTCTCTGCCTGGGCTGCTGAGCAGAGCTGGAGCCCGGCTCAGTAATTGCGAAAGTCCAGGGATTCCTCCCACCCCAAAGGGGCCAGGACCAAAAGCTCTTGCTGCTCTTCAAGTAGCCATGCAACCCCATTCACACACACACAAACGCTGCCGCTCCCTCTTTCTGCAGCCTCCCAAAGTCCAACACAACATCACTGCCTGGGCTGCTGATACAGCCGGAGCCTGGCTTAGCAACTCCGAACGTCCAGGGATTCCTCCCACCCCAAAGGGGCCAGGACCAAAACCTCTTGCTTCTCTGCAAGTAGCCACACAACCCCATTCACAGACCCACAAATGCTGATGCTCCCTCATTCTGCAGCCACCCAATATCCAATAAAACCTCTCTGTCTGGGCCGCTAATCAGAGCCCGAGCCCGGCTCAGCAATTGCTAATGGCCAGGGATTCCTCCCACCCAAAAGGGGCCAGGACCAAAAGCTCTGACTGCTCTTCAAGTAGCCAGGGAACCCCATTCACAGCCGCACAAACGCTGCCGCTCCCTCTTTCTGCAGCCTCCCAAAGTCCAACACAACCACTCTGCCTGGGCTGCTGAGCAGAACCGGATCCCAGATCAGCACTTGCGAATGTCCAGGGATTCCTCCCACCCCAAAGGGGCCAGGACCAAAAGCTCTTGCTGCTCTTCAAGTAGCCACGCAACCCCATTCACAGACCCACAAACGCTGGCACTCCGTCTTTTTGCAGCCTCCTTGTCCCAATCCAATGTCAGGGGAGGTTTCGATACGATCCCAAGGACGAGATTAAGACACTGGAATCGGTCAGATGTCGGAAAACCTTTCACTTGTACTGGGGGAGAGAAGAGAACGGAGGGAGGAGGGAGGGCAAGGGAGGAGAGGAAAAGAATAGGGGAGAGAGAGTTAGAAAGAGAAGGAGAAGGAGGAGTTTGTCACCACCACTTCGAGTCCGATGATCTTCGCAGGGTCTTCGGTGGCCTCAGGCTTCGTCGGGGACTGAAGCGGGGGGCGGGGAGCCTCGAGGGTGCAGGAACGGAAGGAGTGGTCTCACGTGTGCCGCCGCAGCCCCCGCCGAGGGGCACGTGCGCTCCTTATATAGGGGCTCCCACGCACGCGCAGATCACAAATGTGTACGTGCGGTTCGCCACGGACGTGCTGCCCCCGCCTCTGCTCTTTTCGCGCCTTATTGTCCCCGCCTCAGCTCTTTTCGCGCCTTTAGTCCCTGCGCAGGCGCACGAGGTTGTTTTTTCTCAAAACTGGGGAGAAGACGGTCTTCTCAAAGCGCGACGCTGGATGGCGCTACAGCGGCAATGTCGAGACAAAACCGCATTTTTTCTATCGGTTCTCTACACCACCCCGTGGCTCGACATTGCAGCTTGGTGGCATAAGGCAGAGAGAGAAAGAGAAAACAAAGGAGAAAGAAAGAAAACGCAGAGTTGAAAGGCTTGGGGATAAGGGTGGAGGAAAGTTGTGGGAAGGGAAATGGGAATAACATTGTTTCAGGTGAAGGAATGTCTTAACACAGATTAACTGAGGTATTGCTCCATGCAAGCTTATTCTTGAACGACTTTAACAATTCTTCAACTTTGAAGGGTAAACATTAGAAATAGGGTTGACAATAACTGGCAACAGTAGACATTAGAAATAGGGTTAACAGTAACTGGCAATACGCGGTTTCTTCCTTTAGAAGGAATTGGGGATGGGTTTAAATGATGGGTACTGAGGTTGGTTGTGGCTGATGGATGTACAGATTTTCGTTACACCATCAGGTGAGGTGTTAGGAACAAATTGCATATTTGACACAACGTGTCGAATTAATTGAATAAAACATGGAATTATACAGGGTAGGAACAGTAAGGTGGCAGTTGCGCATAGCAAATACAATATTAATTGTTTGACCCACGGTGCCCCTGGTAACCAGGACCACAAATCGCCGTTCCAACCACTCCAGGTTTGAAAAGGGACATGGGCTGTTTTCCTGATATCTTGGGTCAGTTGGAGAACCACTTCTCCCACATCATCTATTTCTAGGCAGCAGTTAGAGATATTTAATTTTCCACACACCCCTCCCTCCTCAGCCAGTAAATAATCTAGAACCATGCGGTGCTGAAGGATTGCCGTGCGCATTTGTTGAGATTGTCGAGTTAATAGGTCTATGGCGTCAGCGGTTTTGTTGGTGATAATTTCTAGGGCCGCTTGCAGTCTGATTATTCCGTTTAGATTATAGATTGGTTCTCTTGCCCCTGCAACGGGCTCGTTCGGATTCCAGGTTGCTGGTCCATAATGTTCAATTATTCGCTCAGGGGGCCATTCGTCATTCCCCCATTTTTGTGTCCCACCTAAATTTACCTTGGTAGATCGCGTCGTACGGGCAATACTTCTATCCCCGAGGTTATCATACCCTTTTACGCCTAATTGGGGTCCACCAGTTTCTGGCAGGAGGAAGAATAGGGGCCTTATGATCCCTATATAACAAACTCCCGACCACCCCGCGGGTAAGAATTTGTATGCCGTGTTTCCGCAAATCCAACAATGCCCTTTTTTGGCTTTATTTCCCTGAGCAAATGGCCCATCTTTCCCTGGTGGAAATTGAAAATAAGTTGTGTCTTTGTCACCCAGTGGTGGTTGCCCCATCCCTTATTCGGCCGGTACAACACCAAGCCCCACAAGTACTGAAGATTCAATATTTACTTTTTGCAAAGAAAACTAAACAATTACATTTTCTAAGCAAGTACAACATTTCATGTTACTTGGCTATTAAGTTTTCCCATATACAGGACTATTTAATGATGAAAATAGAGGAAGATCAAAAAAAGTAAGAATTATATATATATAGTAAATCATAGGTTGAAATCCTTGAGATGTCCAACATAAATAGGTATCATTGGAAAGTTATTGGGTATTTTTTCTTATAGAAGCACACACACATATATATGCTTAAACATGCACCAGACAATTAGATGTCTTTGTACTATTGCATAAAGACTGTAGTGCACTGAAACAGCTAACATTTAGCCTGTTTGCCATAAATATTAAATCTTGAATTATTCATAGAGCTGCAATTAAGTACAAACATGTATGCACACATATGGACCACCAGTTATAAAAACTGATATATACACAGTGGAATATTCTAATGGGTTGGTGTCCCTGAGTTAAAAATGATCCAAAGTAGGAGGTGCATCACAGTCATATCACCGCCCTTGAAAAACAAATAGGAACAAACTCGCTCCTTGGGTTAGAAGGAGGGAATAAGCCATTTGGTGTGGATTTTGTAGGTTCTCCCACTGGTATCTTTCGCTTTCCATGTATATTTGTTTAGCGGGGGTATCTAATATGAGAGGCACAGCTCCCACGGTGGGAAGCTCGACCAGAACCGGCTGGCTGGGAGAGTAAGATGATGCACCAGGGCAATTGGGATTTCGAGAGACATGCACCGTGGTTGGCCCCTGTGGACAAAATGCCACAACTTTCGGGCACCCATTTGTACCCCAGTGATTACTGACATTGGCCACTGCCTCCCACACCTGCTCGGCCCATCCCGGTTGGTGGGGTTTAGTAGATCTCCCTTATTATTACAGGTGAGTTGTCTGATAAACACCCGCCCTCCGCCTCCCTCCTCACGCTGAGGGGGCGGAGGTTTTAGTTTCCCGCCACTCTTTTCGTCCTTCTTAAACACTTCCTCCCTGTCCAATGCTGGCGCAGAAGGTGGGTTCGGTTTGGGAGGGGGTCCTTGCCTGGACCGCCTCCGCACCAAGAGCTTCAACTTTTTGGTGGGGAGCCCATCCATCAAGTCTCGGGGCACCCCCTTTTGCAGTCCCATTTGCCACAATCCTTGTCGGAATGGGGGTTTCTCCCTTTGTGTTAGGTCGGGGCTTCCCCCCCGAAAAAGCCAGCGATTTATTTGCCGGCCTCGCTGCCCGCACAGCCCTAGTTTCTACCTTTTGGTAAGTCCTGTCTACTGGCCCATATTTCCTCTCGTAGTTTATTAGTTCCTGAGCTATCTCCCCCCAGGTCCACACCTTCCTCCCCCACTGCTGCTGTTTGGGGGTTACTGTTCCCTTCAGGGCAGCTGCAATTCGCTCTTTGCGAGGCACATTTTGGATTCTCCCCTGCAATTGCATCCCGATAGGTTTTAACGAGTCGGGGAGTCCTCTTATTAGCGGTGTCAGCCGCTCGGGGTCTACCGGTAACAACATCAGAGAGCTTAAATTTGGTTTAAGTTCCCGGTCATACATCATTTGCAGGCGTGCTGCCTTTTGTACGTTTTCTAGTAGTTGCTCAACCGAACCAGTTACAGCTAGGGGGTCCCCCCTCTCTAACGGATTCAGCCCCCCCGCCCAATATGCTGCCCTCTGTGTCAGAGACCATGGGGCCCCGGCGTCTTCCTCACCACAAACGCTGCCGCTCCCTCTTTCTCCAGCTTCCCAAAGTCCAATGCAATCTCTCTGCCTGGGCTGCTGAGCAGAGCTGGAGCCCGGCTCAGTAATTGCGAAAGTCCAGGGATTCCTCCCACCCCAAAGGGGCCAGGACCAAAAGCTCTTGCTGCTCTTCAAGTAGCCATGCAACCCCATTCACACACACACAAACGCTGCCGCTCCCTCTTTCTGCAGCCTCCCAAAGTCCAACACAACATCTCTGCCTGGGCTGCTGATACAGCCGGAGCCTGGCTTAGCAACTCCGAACGTCCAGGGATTCCTCCCACCCCAAAGGGGCCAGGACCAAAACCTCTTGCTTCTCTGCAAGTAGCCACACAACCCCATTCACAGACCCACAAATGCTGATGCTCCCTCATTCTGCAGCCACCCAATATCCAATAAAACCTCTCTGCCTGGGCCGCTAATCAGAGCCGGAGCCCGGCTCAGCAATTGCTAATGGCCAGGGATTCCTCCCACCCAAAAGGGGCCAGGACCAAAAGCTCTGACTGCTCTTCAAGTAGCCAGGGAACCCCATTCACAGCCGCACAAACGCTGCCGCTCCCTCTTTCTGCAGCCTCCCAAAGTCCAAGAAAACCTCTCTGCTTGGGCTGCTGAGCAGAGCCAGATCCTGGCTCAGCAATTGCGAATGTCCAGGATTCCTCCCACCCCAAAGGTACCAGGACTAAAAGCTCTTGCTGCTCTTCAAGTATCCACGCAACCCCATTCACAGCCGCACAAACGCTGCCGCTCCCTCTTTCTGCAGCCTACCAAACTCCAATAAAACCTCTCTGCCTGGGCTGCTGGGTAGACCTGGAGCCCGAATCAGCAGTTGCGAATGTCCAAGGATTCCTCCCACCCGAAAGGGGCCAGGACCAAAAGCTCTTGCTGCTCTTAGAGTACCAACGCAACGCCCTTCACAGACCCACAAACGCTGCCGCTCCCTCTTTCTGCAGCCTCCCAAAGTCCAATACAACCTCTCTGCCTGGGCCGCTGAGCAGAGTCAGATCCTGGCTCAGCAATTGCGATCGTCCAGGGATTCCTCCCACCCCAAAGGGGCCAGCACCAAAAGCTCTTGCTGCTCTTCAAGTATCCACGCAACCCCTTTCACAGCCCCACAGACACTGCCGCTCCCTCTTTCTGCAGCCTCCCAAAGTCCAATAAATCTCTCTGCCTGGGCTGCTGAGCAGAGCCAGATCCTGGCTCAGCAATTGCGAATGTCCAGGATTCCTCCCACCCCAAAGGGGCCAGGACCAAAAGCTCTTGCTGCTCTTCAAGTACCCACATAACGCCATTCACAGCCCCACAGACACTGCAGCTCCCTCTTTCTGCAGCCTCCCAAAGTCCAATACACCCTCTCTGCCTGGGCCGCTGAGTAGAGCCAGAGCCCGACTCAGCAATGGTGGACGTCCAGGGATTCCTCCCACCCCAAAGGGGCCAGCACCAAAAGCTCTTGCTGCTCTTCAAGTAGCCACACAACCCCATTCACAGCCCCACAGACACTGCAGCTCCCTCTTTCTGCAGCCTCCCAAAGTCCAATACAACGTGTCTGCCTGGACCGCTCAGCAGAGCCAGATCCTGGCTCAGCAATTGCGAATGTCCAGGGATTCCTCCCACCCCAAAGGGGCCAGGACCAAAAGCTCTTGCTGCTCTTCAAGTACCCACGCAACGCCATTCACAGACCCACAAACGATAGCTGCCACTCCCTCTTTCTGCAGCCTCCCAATGTCCTATACAACCTCTCTTCTTGGCCTGCAGAGTACAGCCGGATCCGGGCTCAACAATGGCAGATGTCCAGGAATTCCTCCCACCCCAAAGGGGCCAGGACACAAAAGCTCTTGCTGCTCTTCAAGTATCCACGCAACCCCATTCACACACCCACAAACGCTGCCGCTCCCTCTTTCTGCAGCCTCCCAAAGTCCAATACAACCCTTCTTCCTGGGCTGCTGATCAGAGCCGGAGCCTGGTTCAGCAATTGACACTATCCAGGGATTCCTCCCACCCCAAAGGGGCAAGGACCAAAAGATCTTGCTGCTCTTCCAGTATCCACGCAATCCCATTCACAGACCCACAAACTCTGCAGCTCCCTCTTTCTGCAGCCTCCCAAAGTCCAATAAAACCTCTCTGCCTGGGCTGCTGAGCAGAGCCGGATCCTGGTTCAGCAATTGCGAATGTGCAGGGATTCCTCCCACGCCAAAGGGGCCAGGACCAAAAGCTCTTGCTGCTCTTCCAGTATCCACGCAATCCCATTCACAGACCCACAAACTCTGCAGCTCCCTCTTTCTGCAGCCTCCCAAAGTCCAATAAAACCTCTCTGCGTGGGCTGATGAGTAGAGCCGTAGCCCAGCTCAGCAATTCCGAATGTCCAGGGATTCCTCACAACCTAAAGAGGCCAGCACCAAAAGCTCTTGCTGCTCTTCAAGTATTCATGCAACCCCTTTCACAGACCCACAAACGCTGGCGCTCCCTCTTTCTGCAGCCTACCAAACTCCAATACAACCTCTCTGCCTGGCCTGCAGATTAGAGCCGGAGCCCAGATCAGCAACCATGAATGTCCAGACATTCCTCCCACCCCAAAGGTGCCAGGACCAAAAGCTCTTGCTGCTCTTCCAGTATCCACGCAACCCCATTCACAGACGCACAAACGCTAGCACTCCCTCTTTCTGCAGCCTCCCAAACTCCAATACAACCTCTCTGCCTGGGCTGCTGGGTAGAGCCGGAGCCCGGCTCAGCAATTGCGACTGTCCAGGGATTCCTCCCACCCCAAAGGTGCCAGGACCAAAAGCTCTTGCTGGTCTTGAAGCATCCAGGCAATCCCGTTCACAGAAACACAAACGCTGGCGCTCCCTCTTTTTGGAGTCTCATAAAATGCAATAGTATCTGTCTGCACCGGTAACTTGAGCCAGAGCCCGACTCAACTATTGCGAACATCCAGGGATTCTTCCCACCCCAAAGGTGCCAGGACCAAAAGCTCTGGCTGATCTTCAAGTATCCACGCAACCCCATTCACAGACCCACAAACGCTCGCACTCCCTCTGTCTGCACCCACCCAGTGTCCAATAAAATCTTCTCTGCCTGGGCTGCTAAGCAGAGCCTGAGCCCGGCTCAGCAATTGCGAATGTGCAGGGATTCCTCCCACCCCAAAGGGGCCAGGACCAAAAGCTCTTGCTGCTCTTCAAGTAGCCACGCAACCCCATTCACAGACCCACAAACGCTGGCACTCCGTCTTTTTGCAGCCTCCTTGTCCCAATCCAATGTCAGGGGAGGTTTCGATACGATCCCAAGGACGAGATTAAGACACTGGAATCGGTCAGATGTCGGAAAACCTTTCACTTGTACTGGGGGAGAGAAGAGAACGGAGGGAGGAGGGAGGGCAAGGGAGGAGAGGAAAAGAATAGGGGAGAGAGAGTTAGAAAGAGAAGGAGAAGGAGGAGTTTGTCACCACCACTTCGAGTCCGATGATCTTCGCAGGGTCTTCGGTGGCCTCAGGCTTCGTCGGGGACTGAAGCGGGGGGCGGGGAGCCTCGAGGGTGCAGGAACGGAAGGAGTGGTCTCACGTGTGCCGCCGCAGCCCCCGCCGAGGGGCACGTGCGCTCCTTATATAGGGGCTCCCACGCACGCGCAGATCACAAATGTGTACGTGCGGTTCGCCACGGACGTGCTGCCCCCGCCTCTGCTCTTTTCGCGCCTTATTGTCCCCGCCTCAGCTCTTTTCGCGCCTTTAGTCCCTGCGCAGGCGCACGAGGTTGTTTTTTCTCAAAACTGGGGAGAAGACGGTCTTCTCAAAGCGCGACGCTGGATGGCGCTACAGCGGCAACGTCGAGACAAAACCGCATTTTTTCTATCGGTTCTCTACACCACCCCGTGGCTCGACATTGCAGCTTGGTGGCATAAGGCAGAGAGAGAAAGAGAAAACAAAGGAGAAAGAAAGAAAACGCAGAGTTGAAAGGCTTGGGGATAAGGGTGGAGGAAAGTTGTGGGAAGGGAAATGGGAATAACATTGTTTCAGGTGAAGGAATGTCTTAACACAGATTAACTGAGGTATTGCTCCATGCAAGCTTATTCTTGAACGACTTTAACAATTCTTCAACTTTGAAGGGTAAACATTAGAAATAGGGTTGACAATAACTGGCAACAGTAGACATTAGAAATAGGGTTAACAGTAACTGGCAATACGCGGTTTCTTCCTTTAGAAGGAATTGGGGATGGGTTTAAATGATGGGTACTGAGGTTGGTTGTGGCTGATGGATGTACAGATTTTCGTTACACCATCAGGTGAGGTGTTAGGAACAAATTGCATATTTGACACAACGTGTCGAATTAATTGAATAAAACATGGAATTATACAGGGTAGGAACAGTAAGGTGGCAGTTGCGCATAGCAAATACAATATTAATTGTTTGACCCACGGTGCCCCTGGTAACCAGGACCACAAATCGCCGTTCCAACCACTCCAGGTTTGAAAAGGGACATGGGCTGTTTTCCTGATATCTTGGGTCAGTTGGAGAACCACTTCTCCCACATCATCTATTTCTAGGCAGCAGTTAGAGATATTTAATTTTCCACACACCCCTCCCTCCTCAGCCAGTAAATAATCTAGAACCATGCGGTGCTGAAGGATTGCCGTGCGCATTTGTTGAGATTGTCGAGTTAATAGGTCTATGGCGTCAGCGGTTTTGTTGGTGATAATTTCTAGGGCCGCTTGCAGTCTGATTATTCCGTTTAGATTATAGATTGGTTCTCTTGCCCCTGCAACGGGCTCGTTCGGATTCCAGGTTGCTGGTCCATAATGTTCAATTATTCGCTCAGGGGGCCATTCGTCATTCCCCCATTTTTGTGTCCCACCTAAATTTACCTTGGTAGATCGCGTCGTACGGGCAATACTTCTATCCCCGAGGTTATCATACCCTTTTACGCCTAATTGGGGTCCACCAGTTTCTGGCAGGAGGAAGAATAGGGGCCTTATGATCCCTATATAACAAACTCCCGACCACCCCGCGGGTAAGAATTTGTATGCCGTGTTTCCGCAAATCCAACAATGCCCTTTTTTGGCTTTATTTCCCTGAGCAAATGGCCCATCTTTCCCTGGTGGAAATTGAAAATAAGTTGTGTCTTTGTCACCCAGTGGTGGTTGCCCCATCCCTTATTCGGCCGGTACAACACCAAGCCCCACAAGTACTGAAGATTCAATATTTACTTTTTGCAAAGAAAACTAAACAATTACATTTTCTAAGCAAGTACAACATTTCATGTTACTTGGCTATTAAGTTTTCCCATATACAGGACTATTTAATGATGAAAATAGAGGAAGATCAAAAAAAGTAAGAATTATATATATATAGTAAATCATAGGTTGAAATCCTTGAGATGTCCAACATAAATAGGTATCATTGGAAAGTTATTGGGTATTTTTTCTTATAGAAGCACACACACATATATATGCTTAAACATGCACCAGACAATTAGATGTCTTTGTACTATTGCATAAAGACTGTAGTGCACTGAAACAGCTAACATTTAGCCTGTTTGCCATAAATATTAAATCTTGAATTATTCATAGAGCTGCAATTAAGTACAAACATGTATGCACACATATGGACCACCAGTTATAAAAACTGATATATACACAGTGGAATATTCTAATGGGTTGGTGTCCCTGAGTTAAAAATGATCCAAAGTAGGAGGTGCATCACAGTCATATCACCGCCCTTGAAAAACAAATAGGAACAAACTCGCTCCTTGGGTTAGAAGGAGGGAATAAGCCATTTGGTGTGGATTTTGTAGGTTCTCCCACTGGTATCTTTCGCTTTCCATGTATATTTGTTTAGCGGGGGTATCTAATATGAGAGGCACAGCTCCCACGGTGGGAAGCTCGACCAGAACCGGCTGGCTGGGAGAGTAAGATGATGCACCAGGGCAATTGGGATTTCGAGAGACATGCACCGTGGTTGGCCCCTGTGGACAAAATGCCACAACTTTCGGGCACCCATTTGTACCCCAGTGATTACTGACATTGGCCACTGCCTCCCACACCTGCTCGGCCCATCCCGGTTGGTGGGGTTTAGTAGATCTCCCTTATTATTACAGGTGAGTTGTCTGATAAACACCCGCCCTCCGCCTCCCTCCTCACGCTGAGGGGGCGGAGGTTTTAGTTTCCCGCCACTCTTTTCGTCCTTCTTAAACACTTCCTCCCTGTCCAATGCTGGCGCAGAAGGTGGGTTCGGTTTGGGAGGGGGTCCTTGCCTGGACTGCCTCCGCACCAAGAGCTTCAACTTTTTGGTGGGGAGCCCATCCATCAAGTCTCGGGGCACCCCCTTTTGCAGTCCCATTTGCCACAATCCTTGTCGGAATGGGGGTTTCTCCCTTTGTGTTAGGTCGGGGCTTCCCCCCCGAAAAAGCCAGCGATTTATTTGCCGGCCTCGCTGCCCGCACAGCCCTAGTTTCTACCTTTTGGTAAGTCCTGTCTACTGGCCCATATTTCCTCTCGTAGTTTATTAGTTCCTGAGCTATCTCCCCCCAGGTCCACACCTTCCTCCCCCACTGCTGCTGTTTGGGGGTTACTGTTCCCTTCAGGGCAGCTGCAATTCGCTCTTTGCGAGGCACATTTTGGATTCTCCCCTGCAATTGCATCCCGATAGGTTTTAACGAGTCGGGGAGTCCTCTTATTAGCGGTGTCAGCCGCTCGGGGTCTACCGGTAACAACATCAGAGAGCTTAAATTTGGTTTAAGTTCCCGGTCATACATCATTTGCAGGCGTGCTGCCTTTTGTACGTTTTCTAGTAGTTGCTCAACCGAACCAGTTACAGCTAGGGGGTCCCCCCTCTCTAACGGATTCAGCCCCCCCGCCCAATATGCTGCCCTCTGTCTCAGAGACCATGGGGCCCCGGCGTCTTCCTCACCACAAACGCTGCCGCTCCCTCTTTCTCCAGCTTCCCAAAGTCCAATGCAATCTCTCTGCCTGGGCTGCTGAGCAGAGCTGGAGCCCGGCTCAGTAATTGCGAAAGTCCAGGGATTCCTCCCACCCCAAAGGGGCCAGGACCAAAAGCTCTTGCTGCTCTTCAAGTAGCCATGCAACCCCATTCACACACACACAAACGCTGCCGCTCCCTCTTTCTGCAGCCTCCCAAAGTCCAACACAACATCTCTGCCTGGGCTGCTGATACAGCCGGAGCCTGGCTTAGCAACTCCGAACGTCCAGGGATTCCTCCCACCCCAAAGGGGCCAGGACCAAAACCTCTTGCTTCTCTGCAAGTAGCCACACAACCCCATTCACAGACCCACAAATGCTGATGCTCCCTCATTCTGCAGCCACCCAATATCCAATAAAACCTCTCTGCCTGGGCCGCTAATCAGAGCCGGAGCCCGGCTCAGCAATTGCTAATGGCCAGGTATTCCTCCCACCCAAAAGGGGCCAGGACCAAAAGCTCTGACTGCTCTTCAAGTAGCCAGGGAACCCCATTCACAGCCGCACAAACGCTGCCGCTCCCTCTTTCTTCAGCCACCCAATATCCAATAAAATCTTCTCTGCCCATGCTGCTGAGCACAGCCGGAGACCAGCTCAGCAATGGCGGATGTCCAGGGATTCCTCCCACCCCAAAGGGGCCAGGACCAAAAGCTCTTGCTGCTCTTCAAGTACCCACGCAACCCCATTCACACACCCACAATGCTGCCGCTCCCTCTGTCTGCACCACCCAGTGTCCAATAAAATCTTCTCTGCCAGGGCTGCTAAGCAGAGCCGTAGCCCGGCTCAGCAAATGCGAATGTCCAGGGATTCCTCCCACCCCAAAGGGGCCAGGACCAAAAGCTCTTGCTGCACTTCAAGTAGCCGCGCAACCCCATTCACAGACCCACAAACGCTGCCGCTCCCTCTTTCTCCAGCCTCCAAAAGTCCAAGAAAACATCTCTGCCTGGGCTGCTAAGCAGAGCCGGATCATGGCTCAGCAATTGCGAACATCCAGGGATTCCTCCCACCCCAAAGGTACCAGGACTAAAAGCTCTTGCTGCTCTTCAAGTAGCCACGCAACCCCATTCACAGACCCACAAACGCTGCCGCTCCCTCTTTCTGCAGCCTCCCAAAGTCCAAGACAACCTCTCTGCCTGGGCCGCTCAGCAGAGCCAGATCCTGGCTCAGCAATTGCGAATGTCCTGGATTCCTCCCACCCCAAAGGGGCCAGCACCAAAAGCTCTTGCTGCTCTTCCAGTATCCACGCAACCCCATTCACAACCCAACAAACGCTGCCGCTCCCTCTTTCTGCAGCCTCCCAATGTCCAATAAAACTTCTCTGCCTGGGCTGCTGAGTAGAGATGGAGCCCAGCTCAGCAATTGCGAACATCCAGGGATTCCTCCCACCCCAAAGGGTCCAGGACCAAAAGCTCTGACTGCTCTTCAAGTAGCCAGGGAACCCCATTCACAGACCCACAAACGCTGCCGCTCCCTCTTTCTGCAGCCTCCCAAAGTCCAAGAAAACCTCTCTGCTTGGGCTGCTGAGCAGAGCCGGAGCCCGGCTCAGCAATGGCGAATGTGCAGGGATTCCTCCCACCCCAAAGGGGCCAGGACCAAAAGCTCTTGCTGCTCTTCAAGTAGCCACGCAACCCAATTCACAGCCGCACAAACGCTGCCGCTCCCTCTTTCTGCAGCCTACCAAACTCCAATAAAACCTCTCTGCCTGGGCTGCTGGGTAGACCTGGAGCCCGGATCAGCAGTTGCGAATGTCCAAGGATTCCTCCCACCCGAAAGGGGCCAGGACCAAAAGCTCTTGCTGCTCTTAGAGTACCAACGCAACGCCCTTCACAGACCCACAAACGCTGCCGCTCCCTCTTTCTGCAGCCTCCCAAAGTCCAATACAACCTCTCTGCCTGGGCCGCTGAGCAGAGTCAGATCCTGGCTCAGCAATTGCGATCGTCCAGGGATTCCTCCCACCCCAAAGGGGCCAGCACCAAAAGCTCTTGCTGCTCTTCAAGTATCCACGCAACCCCTTTCACAGCCCCACAGACACTGCCGCTCCCTCTTTCTGCAGCCTCCCAAAGTCCAATAAATCTCTCTGCCTGGGCTGCTGAGCAGAGCCAGATCCTGGCTCAGCAATTGCGAATGTCCAGGATTCCTCCCACCCCAAAGGGGCCAGGACCAAAAGCTCTTGCTGCTCTTCAGGTACCCACATAACGCCATTCACAGCCCCACAGACACTGCAGCTCCCTCTTTCTGCAGCCTCCCAAAGTCCAATACACCCTCTCTGCCTGGGCCGCTGAGTAGAGCCAGAGCCCGACTCAGCAATGGTGGACGTCCAGGGATTCCTCCCACCCCAAAGGGGCCAGCACCAAAAGCTCTTGCTGCTCTTCAAGTAGCCACACAACCCCATTCACAGCCCCACAGACACTGCAGCTCCCTCTTTCTGCAGCCTCCCAAAGTCCAATACAACGTGTCTGCCTGGGCTGCTGAGTAGAGCCGGAGCCGGGCTCAGCAATTGCGAATGTCCAGGGATTCCTCCCACCCCAAAGGTGCCAGGACCAAAAGCTCTTGCTGCTCTTCAAGTACCCACGCAACGCCATTCACAGACCCACAAACGATAGCTGCCACTCCCTCTTTCTGCAGCCTCCCAATGTCCTATACAACCTCTCTTCTTGGCCTGCAGAGTACAGCCGGATCCGGGCTCAACAATGGCAGATGTCCAGGAATTCCTCCCACCCCAAAGGGGCCAGGACACAAAAGCTCTTGCTGCTCTTCAAGTATCCACGCAACCCCATTCACACACCCACAAAGGCTGCCGCTCCCTCTTTCTGCAGCCTCCCAAAGTCCAATACAACCCTTCTTCCTGGGCTGCTGATCAGAGCCGGAGCCTGGTTCAGCAATTGACACTATCCAGGGATTCCTCCCACCCCAAAGGGGCAAGGACCAAAAGATCTTGCTGCTCTTCCAGTATCCACGCAATCCCATTCACAGACCCACAAACTCTGCAGCTCCCTCTTTCTGCAGCCTCCCAAAGTCCAATAAAACCTCTCTGCCTGGGCTGCTGAGCAGAGCCGGATCCTGGTTCAGCAATTGCGAATGTGCAGGGATTCCTCCCACGCCAAAGGGGCCAGGACCAAAAGCTCTTGCTGCTCTTCCAGTATCCACGCAATCCCATTCACAGACCCACAAACTCTGCAGCTCCCTCTTTCTGCAGCCTCCCAAAGTCCAATAAAACCTCTCTGCGTGGGCTGATGAGTAGAGCCGTAGCCCAGCTCAGCAATTCCGAATGTCCAGGGATTCCTCACAACCTAAAGAGGCCAGCACCAAAAGCTCTTGCTGCTCTTCAAGTATTCATGCAACCCCTTTCACAGACCCACAAACGCTGGCGCTCCCTCTTTCTGCAGCCTACCAAACTCCAATACAACCTCTCTGCCTGGCCTGCAGATTAGAGCCGGAGCCCAGATCAGCAACCATGAATGTCCAGACATTCCTCCCACCCCAAAGGTGCCAGGACCAAAAGCTCTTGCTGCTCTTCCAGTATCCACGCAACCCCATTCACAGACGCACAAACGCTAGCACTCCCTCTTTCTGCAGCCTCCCAAACTCCAATACAACCTCTCTGCCTGGGCTGCTGGGTAGAGCCGGAGCCCGGCTCAGCAATTGCGACTGTCCAGGGATTCCTCCCACCCCAAAGGTGCCAGGACCAAAAGCTCTTGCTGGTCTTGAAGCATCCAGGCAATCCCGTTCACAGAAACACAAACGCTGGCGCTCCCTCTTTTTGGAGTCTCATAAAATGCAATAGTATCTGTCTGCACCGGTAACTTGAGCCAGAGCCCGACTCAACTATTGCGAACATCCAGGGATTCTTCCCACCCCAAAGGTGCCAGGACCAAAAGCTCTGGCTGATCTTCAAGTATCCACGCAACCCCATTCACAGACCCACAAACGCTCGCACTCCCTCTGTCTGCACCCACCCAGTGTCCAATAAAATCTTCTCTGCCTGGGCTGCTAAGCAGAGCCTGAGCCCGGCTCAGCAATTGCGAATGTGCAGGGATTCCTCCCACCCCAAAGGGGCCAGGACCAAAAGCTCTTGCTGCTCTTCAAGTAGCCACGCAACCCCATTCACAGACCCACAAACGCTGGCACTCCGTCTTTTTGCAGCCTCCTTGTCCCAATCCAATGTCAGGGGAGGTTTCGATACGATCCCAAGGACGAGATTAAGACACTGGAATCGGTCAGATGTCGGAAAACCTTTCACTTGTACTGGGGGAGAGAAGAGAACGGAGGGAGGAGGGAGGGCAAGGGAGGAGAGGAAAAGAATAGGGGAGAGAGAGTTAGAAAGAGAAGGAGAAGGAGGAGTTTGTCACCACCACTTCGAGTCCGATGATCTTCGCAGGGTCTTCGGTGGCCTCAGGCTTCGTCGGGGACTGAAGCGGGGGGCGGGGAGCCTCGAGGGTGCAGGAACGGAAGGAGTGGTCTCACGTGTGCCGCCGCAGCCCCCGCCGAGGGGCACGTGCGCTCCTTATATAGGGGCTCCCACGCACGCGCAGATCACAAATGTGTACGTGCGGTTCGCCACGGACGTGCTGCCCCCGCCTCTGCTCTTTTCGCGCCTTATTGTCCCCGCCTCAGCTCTTTTCGCGCCTTTAGTCCCTGCGCAGGCGCACGAGGTTGTTTTTTCTCAAAACTGGGGAGAAGACGGTCTTCTCAAAGCGCGACGCTGGATGGCGCTACAGCGGCAATGTCGAGACAAAACCGCATTTTTTCTATCGGTTCTCTACACCACCCCGTGGCTCGACATTGCAGCTTGGTGGCATAAGGCAGAGAGAGAAAGAGAAAACAAAGGAGAAAGAAAGAAAACGCAGAGTTGAAAGGCTTGGGGATAAGGGTGGAGGAAAGTTGTGGGAAGGGAAATGGGAATAACATTGTTTCAGGTGAAGGAATGTCTTAACACAGATTAACTGAGGTATTGCTCCATGCAAGCTTATTCTTGAACGACTTTAACAATTCTTCAACTTTGAAGGGTAAACATTAGAAATAGGGTTGACAATAACTGGCAACAGTAGACATTAGAAATAGGGTTAACAGTAACTGGCAATACGCGGTTTCTTCCTTTAGAAGGAATTGGGGATGGGTTTAAATGATGGGTACTGAGGTTGGTTGTGGCTGATGGATGTACAGATTTTCGTTACACCATCAGGTGAGGTGTTAGGAACAAATTGCATATTTGACACAACGTGTCGAATTAATTGAATAAAACATGGAATTATACAGGGTAGGAACAGTAAGGTGGCAGTTGCGCATAGCAAATACAATATTAATTGTTTGACCCACGGTGCCCCTGGTAACCAGGACCACAAATCGCCGTTCCAACCACTCCAGGTTTGAACAGGGACATGGGCTGTTTTCCTGATATCTTGGGTCAGTTGGAGAACCACTTCTCCCACATCATCTATTTCTAGGCAGCAGTTAGAGATATTTAATTTTCCACACACCCCTCCCTCCTCAGCCAGTAAATAATCTAGAACCATGCGGTGCTGAAGGATTGCCGTGCGCATTTGTTGAGATTGTCGAGTTAATAGGTCTATGGCGTCAGCGGTTTTGTTGGTGATAATTTCTAGGGCCGCTTGCAGTCTGATTATTCCGTTTAGATTATAGATTGGTTCTCTTGCCCCTGCAACGGGCTCGTTCGGATTCCAGGTTGCTGGTCCATAATGTTCAATTATTCGCTCCGGGGGCCATTCGTCATTCCCCCATTTTTGTGTCCCACCTAAATTTACCTTGGTAGATCGCGTCGTACGGGCAATACTTCTATCCCCGAGGTTATCATACCCTTTTACGCCTAATTGGGGTCCACCAGTTTCTGGCAGGAGGAAGAATAGGGGCCTTATGATCCCTATATAACAAACTCCCGACCACCCCGCGGGTAAGAATTTGTATGCCGTGTTTCCGCAAATCCAACAATGCCCTTTTTTGGCTTTATTTCCCTGAGCAAATGGCCCATCTTTCCCTGGTGGAAATTGAAAATAAGTTGTGTCTTTGTCACCCAGTGGTGGTTGCCCCATCCCTTATTCGGCCGGTACAACACCAAGCCCCACAAGTACTGAAGATTCAATATTTACTTTTTGCAAAGAAAACTAAACAATTACATTTTCTAAGCAAGTACAACATTTCATGTTACTTGGCTATTAAGTTTTCCCATATACAGGACTATTTAATGATGAAAATAGAGGAAGATCAAAAAAAGTAAGAATTATATATATATAGTAAATCATAGGTTGAAATCCTTGAGATGTCCAACATAAATAGGTATCATTGGAAAGTTATTGGGTATTTTTTCTTATAGAAGCACACACACATATATATGCTTAAACATGCACCAGACAATTAGATGTCTTTGTACTATTGCATAAAGACTGTAGTGCACTGAAACAGCTAACATTTAGCCTGTTTGCCATAAATATTAAATCTTGAATTATTCATAGAGCTGCAATTAAGTACAAACATGTATGCACACATATGGACCACCAGTTATAAAAACTGATATATACACAGTGGAATATTCTAATGGGTTGGTGTCCCTGAGTTAAAAATGATCCAAAGTAGGAGGTGCATCACAGTCATATCACCGCCCTTGAAAAACAAATAGGAACAAACTCGCTCCTTGGGTTAGAAGGAGGGAATAAGCCATTTGGTGTGGATTTTGTAGGTTCTCCCACTGGTATCTTTCGCTTTCCATGTATATTTGTTTAGCGGGGGTATCTAATATGAGAGGCACAGCTCCCACGGTGGGAAGCTCGACCAGAACCGGCTGGCTGGGAGAGTAAGATGATGCACCAGGGCAATTGGGATTTCGAGAGACATGCACCGTGGTTGGCCCCTGTGGACAAAATGCCACAACTTTCGGGCACCCATTTGTACCCCAGTGATTACTGACATTGGCCACTGCCTCCCACACCTGCTCGGCCCATCCCGGTTGGTGGGGTTTAGTAGATCTCCCTTATTATTACAGGTGAGTTGTCTGATAAACACCCGCCCTCCGCCTCCCTCCTCACGCTGAGGGGGCGGAGGTTTTAGTTTCCCGCCACTCTTTTCGTCCTTCTTAAACACTTCCTCCCTGTCCAATGCTGGCGCAGAAGGTGGGTTCGGTTTGGGAGGGGGTCCTTGCCTGGACCGCCTCCGCACCAAGAGCTTCAACTTTTTGGTGGGGAGCCCATCCATCAAGTCTCGGGGCACCCCCTTTTGCAGTCCCATTTGCCACAATCCTTGTCGGAATGGGGGTTTCTCCCTTTGTGTTAGGTCGGGGCTTCCCCCCCGAAAAAGCCAGCGATTTATTTGCCGGCCTCGCTGCCCGCACAGCCCTAGTTTCTACCTTTTGGTAAGTCCTGTCTACTGGCCCATATTTCCTCTCGTAGTTTATTAGTTCCTGAGCTATCTCCCCCCAGGTCCACACCTTCCTCCCCCACTGCTGCTGTTTGGGGGTTACTGTTCCCTTCAGGGCAGCTGCAATTCGCTCTTTGCGAGGCACATTTTGGATTCTCCCCTGCAATTGCATCCCGATAGGTTTTAACGAGTCGGGGAGTCCTCTTATTAGCGGTGTCAGCCGCTCGGGGTCTACCGGTAACAACATCAGAGAGCTTAAATTTGGTTTAAGTTCCCGGTCATACATCATTTGCAGGCGTGCTGCCTTTTGTACGTTTTCTAGTAGTTGCTCAACCGAACCAGTTACAGCTAGGGGGTCCCCCCTCTCTAACGGATTCAGCCCCCCCGCCCAATATGCTGCCCTCTGTCTCAGAGACCATGGGGCCCCGGCGTCTTCCTCACCACAAACGCTGCCGCTCCCTCTTTCTCCAGCTTCCCAAAGTCCAATGCAATCTCTCTGCCTGGGCTGCTGAGCAGAGCTGGAGCCCGGCTCAGTAATTGCGAAAGTCCAGGGATTCCTCCCACCCCAAAGGGGCCAGGACCAAAAGCTCTTGCTGCTCTTCAAGTAGCCATGCAACCCCATTCACACACACACAAACGCTGCCGCTCCCTCTTTCTGCAGCCTCCCAAAGTCCAACACAACATCTCTGCCTGGGCTGCTGATACAGCCGGAGCCTGGCTTAGCAACTCCGAACGTCCAGGGATTCCTCCCACCCCAAAGGGGCCAGGACCAAAACCTCTTGCTTCTCTGCAAGTAGCCACACAACCCCATTCACAGACCCACAAATGCTGATGCTCCCTCATTCTGCAGCCACCCAATATCCAATAAAACCTCTCTGCCTGGGCTGCTAATCAGAGCCCGAGCCCGGCTCAGCAATTGCTAATGGCCAGGGATTCCTCCCACCCAAAAGGGGCCAGGACCAAAAGCTCTGACTGCTCTTCAAGTAGCCAGGGAACCCCATTCACAGCCGCACAAACGCTGCCGCTCCCTCTTTCTTCAGCCACCCAATATCCAATAAAATCTTCTCTGCCCATGCTGCTGAGCACAGCCGGAGACCAGCTCAGCAATGGCGGATGTCCAGGGATTCCTCCCACCCCAAAGGGGCCAGGACCAAAAGCTCTTGCTGCTCTTCAAGTACCCACGCAACCCCATTCACACACCCACAATGCTGCCGCTCCCTCTGTCTGCACCACCCAGTGTCCAATAAAATCTTCTCTGCCAGGGCTGCTAAGCAGAGCCGTAGCCCGGCTCAGCAAATGCGAATGTCCAGGGATTCCTCCCACCCCAAAGGGGCCAGGACCAAAAGCTCTTGCTGCACTTCAAGTAGCCGCGCAACCCCATTCACAGACCCACAAACGCTGCCGCTCCCTCTTTCTCCAGCCTCCAAAAGTCCAAGAAAACATCTCTGCCTGGGCTGCTAAGCAGAGCCGGATCATGGCTCAGCAATTGCGAACATCCAGGGATTCCTCCCACCCCAAAGGTACCAGGACTAAAAGCTCTTGCTGCTCTTCAAGTAGCCACGCAACCCCATTCACAGACCCACAAACGCTGCCGCTCCCTCTTTCTGCAGCCTCCCAAAGTCCAAGACAACCTCTCTGCCTGGGCCGCTCAGCAGAGCCAGATCCTGGCTCAGCAATTGCGAATGTCCTGGATTCCTCCCACCCCAAAGGGGCCAGCACCAAAAGCTCTTGCTGCTCTTCCAGTATCCACGCAACCCCATTCACAACCCCACAAACGCTGCCGCTCCCTCTTTCTGCAGCCTCCCAATGTCCAATAAAACTTCTCTGCCTGGGCTGCTGAGTAGAGATGGAGCCCAGCTCAGCAATTGCGAACATCCAGGGATTCCTCCCACCCCAAAGGGTCCAGGACCAAAAGCTCTGACTGCTCTTCAAGTAGCCAGGGAACCCCATTCACAGACCCACAAACGCTGCCGCTCCCTCTTTCTGCAGCCTCCCAAAGTCCAAGAAAACCTCTCTGCTTGGGCTGCTGAGCAGAGCCGGAGCCCGGCTCAGCAATGGCGAATGTGCAGGGATTCCTCCCACCCCAAAGGGGCCAGGACCAAAAGCTCTTGCTGCTCTTCAAGTAGCCACGCAACCCAATTCACAGCCGCACAAACGCTGCCGCTCCCTCTTTCTGCAGCCTACCAAACTCCAATAAAACCTCTCTGCCTGGGCTGCTGGGTAGACCTGGAGCCCGGATCAGCAGTTGCGAATGTCCAAGGATTCCTCCCACCCGAAAGGGGCCAGGACCAAAAGCTCTTGCTGCTCTTAGAGTACCAACGCAACGCCCTTCACAGACCCACAAACGCTGCCGCTCCCTCTTTCTGCAGCCTCCCAAAGTCCAATACAACCTCTCTGCCTGGGCCGCTGAGCAGAGTCAGATCCTGGCTCAGCAATTGCGATCGTCCAGGGATTCCTCCCACCCCAAAGGGGCCAGCACCAAAAGCTCTTGCTGCTCTTCAAGTATCCACGCAACCCCTTTCACAGCCCCACAGACACTGCCGCTCCCTCTTTCTGCAGCCTCCCAAAGTCCAATAAATCTCTCTGCCTGGGCTGCTGAGCAGAGCCAGATCCTAGGTCAGCAATTGCGAATGTCCAGGATTCCTCCCACCCCAAAGGGGCCAGGACCAAAAGCTCTTGCTGCTCTTCAAGTACCCACATAACGCCATTCACAGCCCCACAGACACTGCAGCTCCCTCTTTCTGCAGCCTCCCAAAGTCCAATACACCCTCTCTGCCTGGGCCGCTGAGTAGAGCCAGAGCCCGACTCAGCAATGGTGGACGTCCAGGGATTCCTCCCACCCCAAAGGGGCCAGCACCAAAAGCTCTTGCTGCTCTTCAAGTAGCCACACAACCCCATTCACAGCCCCACAGACACTGCAGCTCCCTCTTTCTGCAGCCTCCCAAAGTCCAATACAACGTGTCTGCCTGGGCTGCTGAGTAGAGCCGGAGCCGGGCTCAGCAATTGCGAATGTCCAGGGATTCCTCCCACCCCAAAGGTGCCAGGACCAAAAGCTCTTGCTGCTCTTCAAGTACCCACGCAACGCCATTCACAGACCCACAAACGATAGCTGCCACTCCCTCTTTCTGCAGCCTCCCAATGTCCTATACAACCTCTCTTCTTGGCCTGCAGAGTACAGCCGGATCCGGGCTCAACAATGGCAGATGTCCAGGAATTCCTCCCACCCCAAAGGGGCCAGGACACAAAAGCTCTTGCTGCTCTTCAAGTATCCACGCAACCCCATTCACACACCCACAAACGCTGCCGCTCCCTCTTTCTGCAGCCTCCCAAAGTCCAATACAACCCTTCTTCCTGGGCTGCTGATCAGAGCCGGAGCCTGGTTCAGCAATTGACACTATCCAGGGATTCCTCCCACCCCAAAGGGGCAAGGACCAAAAGATCTTGCTGCTCTTCCAGTATCCACGCAATCCCATTCACAGACCCACAAACTCTGCAGCTCCCTCTTTCTGCAGCCTCCCAAAGTCCAATAAAACCTCTCTGCCTGGGCTGCTGAGCAGAGCCGGATCCTGGTTCAGCAATTGCGAATGTGCAGGGATTCCTCCCACGCCAAAGGGGCCAGGACCAAAAGCTCTTGCTGCTCTTCCAGTATCCACGCAATCCCATTCACAGACCCACAAACTCTGCAGCTCCCTCTTTCTGCAGCCTCCCAAAGTCCAATAAAACCTCTCTGCGTGGGCTGATGAGTAGAGCCGTAGCCCAGCTCAGCAATTCCGAATGTCCAGGGATTCCTCACAACCTAAAGAGGCCAGCACCAAAAGCTCTTGCTGCTCTTCAAGTATTCATGCAACCCCTTTCACAGACCCACAAACGCTGGCGCTCCCTCTTTCTGCAGCCTACCAAACTCCAATACAACCTCTCTGCCTGGCCTGCAGATTAGAGCTGGAGCCCAGATCAGCAACCATGAATGTCCAGACATTCCTCCCACCCCAAAGGTGCCAGGACCAAAAGCTCTTGCTGCTCTTCCAGTATCCACGCAACCCCATTCACAGATGCACAAACGCTAGCACTCCCTCTTTCTGCAGCCTCCCAAACTCCAATACAACCTCTCTGCCTGGGCTGCTGGGTAGAGCCGGAGCCCGGCTCAGCAATTGCGACTGTCCAGGGATTCCTCCCACCCCAAAGGTGCCAGGACCAAAAGCTCTTGCTGGTCTTGAAGCATCCAGGCAATCCCGTTCACAGAAACACAAACGCTGGCGCTCCCTCTTTTTGGAGTCTCATAAAATGCAATAGTATCTGTCTGCACCGGTAACTTGAGCCAGAGCCCGACTCAACTATTGCGAACATCCAGGGATTCTTCCCACCCCAAAGGTGCCAGGACCAAAAGCTCTGGCTGATCTTCAAGTATCCACGCAACCCCATTCACAGACCCACAAACGCTCGCACTCCCTCTGTCTGCACCCACCCAGTGTCCAATAAAATCTTCTCTGCCTGGGCTGCTAAGCAGAGCCTGAGCCCGGCTCAGCAATTGCGAATGTGCAGGGATTCCTCCCACCCCAAAGGGGCCAGGACCAAAAGCTCTTGCTGCTCTTCAAGTAGCCACGCAACCCCATTCACAGACCCACAAACGCTGGCACTCCGTCTTTTTGCAGCCTCCTTGTCCCAATCCAATGTCAGGGGAGGTTTCGATACGATCCCAAGGACGAGATTAAGACACTGGAATCGGTCAGATGTCGGAAAACCTTTCACTTGTACTGGGGGAGAGAAGAGAACGGAGGGAGGAGGGAGGGCAAGGGAGGAGAGGAAAAGAATAGGGGAGAGAGAGTTAGAAAGAGAAGGAGAAGGAGGAGTTTGTCACCACCACTTCGAGTCCGATGATCTTCGCAGGGTCTTCGGTGGCCTCAGGCTTCGTCGGGGACTGAAGCGGGGGGCGGGGAGCCTCGAGGGTGCAGGAACGGAAGGAGTGGTCTCACGTGTGCCGCCGCAGCCCCCGCCGAGGGGCACGTGCGCTCCTTATATAGGGGCTCCCACGCACGCGCAGATCACAAATGTGTACGTGCGGTTCGCCACGGACGTGCTGCCCCCGCCTCTGCTCTTTTCGCGCCTTATTGTCCCCGCCTCAGCTCTTTTCGCGCCTTTAGTCCCTGCGCAGGCGCACGAGGTTGTTTTTTCTCAAAACTGGGGAGAAGACGGTCTTCTCAAAGCGCGACGCTGGATGGCGCTACAGCGGCAATGTCGAGACAAAACCGCATTTTTTCTATCGGTTCTCTACACCACCCCGTGGCTCGACATTGCAGCTTGGTGGCATAAGGCAGAGAGAGAAAGAGAAAACAAAGGAGAAAGAAAGAAAACGCAGAGTTGAAAGGCTTGGGGATAAGGGTGGAGGAAAGTTGTGGGAAGGGAAATGGGAATAACATTGTTTCAGGTGAAGGAATGTCTTAACACAGATTAACTGAGGTATTGCTCCATGCAAGCTTATTCTTGAACGACTTTAACAATTCTTCAACTTTGAAGGGTAAACATTAGAAATAGGGTTGACAATAACTGGCAACAGTAGACATTAGAAATAGGGTTAACAGTAACTGGCAATACGCGGTTTCTTCCTTTAGAAGGAATTGGGGATGGGTTTAAATGATGGGTACTGAGGTTGGTTGTGGCTGATGGATGTACAGATTTTCGTTACACCATCAGGTGAGGTGTTAGGAACAAATTGCATATTTGACACAACGTGTCGAATTAATTGAATAAAACATGGAATTATACAGGGTAGGAACAGTAAGGTGGCAGTTGCGCATAGCAAATACAATATTAATTGTTTGACCCACGGTGCCCCTGGTAACCAGGACCACAAATCGCCGTTCCAACCACTCCAGGTTTGAACAGGGACATGGGCTGTTTTCCTGATATCTTGGGTCAGTTGGAGAACCACTTCTCCCACATCATCTATTTCTAGGCAGCAGTTAGAGATATTTAATTTTCCACACACCCCTCCCTCCTCAGCCAGTAAATAATCTAGAACCATGCGGTGCTGAAGGATTGCCGTGCGCATTTGTTGAGATTGTCGAGTTAATAGGTCTATGGCGTCAGCGGTTTTGTTGGTGATAATTTCTAGGGCCGCTTGCAGTCTGATTATTCCGTTTAGATTATAGATTGGTTCTCTTGCCCCTGCAACGGGCTCGTTCGGATTCCAGGTTGCTGGTCCATAATGTTCAATTATTCGCTCAGGGGGCCATTCGTCATTCCCCCATTTTTGTGTCCCACCTAAATTTACCTTGGTAGATCGCGTCGTACGGGCAATACTTCTATCCCCGAGGTTATCATACCCTTTTACGCCTAATTGGGGTCCACCAGTTTCTGGCAGGAGGAAGAATAGGGGCCTTATGATCCCTATATAACAAACTCCCGACCACCCCGCGGGTAAGAATTTGTATGCCGTGTTTCCGCAAATCCAACAATGCCCTTTTTTGGCTTTATTTCCCTGAGCAAATGGCCCATCTTTCCCTGGTGGAAATTGAAAATAAGTTGTGTCTTTGTCACCCAGTGGTGGTTGCCCCATCCCTTATTCGGCCGGTACAACACCAAGCCCCACAAGTACTGAAGATTCAATATTTACTTTTTGCAAAGAAAACTAAACAATTACATTTTCTAAGCAAGTACAACATTTCATGTTACTTGGCTATTAAGTTTTCCCATATACAGGACTATTTAATGATGAAAATAGAGGAAGATCAAAAAAAGTAAGAATTATATATATATAGTAAATCATAGGTTGAAATCCTTGAGATGTCCAACATAAATAGGTATCATTGGAAAGTTATTGGGTATTTTTTCTTATAGAAGCACACACACATATATATGCTTAAACATGCACCAGACAATTAGATGTCTTTGTACTATTGCATAAAGACTGTAGTGCACTGAAACAGCTAACATTTAGCCTGTTTGCCATAAATATTAAATCTTGAATTATTCATAGAGCTGCAATTAAGTACAAACATGTATGCACACATATGGACCACCAGTTATAAAAACTGATATATACACAGTGGAATATTCTAATGGGTTGGTGTCCCTGAGTTAAAAATGATCCAAAGTAGGAGGTGCATCACAGTCATATCACCGCCCTTGAAAAACAAATAGGAACAAACTCGCTCCTTGGGTTAGAAGGAGGGAATAAGCCATTTGGTGTGGATTTTGTAGGTTCTCCCACTGGTATCTTTCGCTTTCCATGTATATTTGTTTAGCGGGGGTATCTAATATGAGAGGCACAGCTCCCACGGTGGGAAGCTCGACCAGAACCGGCTGGCTGGGAGAGTAAGATGATGCACCAGGGCAATTGGGGTTTCGAGAGACATGCACCGTGGTTGGCCCCTGTGGACAAAATGCCACAACTTTCGGGCACCCATTTGTACCCCAGTGATTACTGACATTGGCCACTGCCTCCCACACCTGCTCGGCCCATCCCGGTTGGTGGGGTTTAGTAGATCTCCCTTATTATTACAGGTGAGTTGTCTGATAAACACCCGCCCTCCGCCTCCCTCCTCACGCTGAGGGGGCGGAGGTTTTAGTTTCCCGCCACTCTTTTCGTCCTTCTTAAACACTTCCTCCCTGTCCAATGCTGGCGCAGAAGGTGGGTTCGGTTTGGGAGGGGGTCCTTGCCTGGACCGCCTCCGCACCAAGAGCTTCAACTTTTTGGTGGGGAGCCCATCCATCAAGTCTCGGGGCACCCCCTTTTGCAGTCCCATTTGCCACAATCCTTGTCGGAATGGGGGTTTCTCCCTTTGTGTTAGGTCGGGGCTTCCCCCCCGAAAAAGCCAGCGATTTATTTGCCGGCCTCGCTGCCCGCACAGCCCTAGTTTCTACCTTTTGGTAAGTCCTGTCTACTGGCCCATATTTCCTCTCGTAGTTTATTAGTTCCTGAGCTATCTCCCCCCAGGTCCACACCTTCCTCCCCCACTGCTGCTGTTTGGGGGTTACTGTTCCCTTCAGGGCAGCTGCAATTCGCTCTTTGCGAGGCACATTTTGGATTCTCCCCTGCAATTGCATCCCGATAGGTTTTAACGAGTCGGGGAGTCCTCTTATTAGCGGTGTCAGCCGCTCGGGGTCTACCGGTAACAACATCAGAGAGCTTAAATTTGGTTTAAGTTCCCGGTCATACATCATTTGCAGGCGTGCTGCCTTTTGTACGTTTTCTAGTAGTTGCTCAACCGAACCAGTTACAGCTAGGGGGTCCCCCCTCTCTAACGGATTCAGCCCCCCCGCCCAATATGCTGCCCTCTGTCTCAGAGACCATGGGGCCCCGGCGTCTTCCTCACCACAAACGCTGCCGCTCCCTCTTTCTCCAGCTTCCCAAAGTCCAATGCAATCTCTCTGCCTGGGCTGCTGAGCAGAGCTGGAGCCCGGCTCAGTAATTGCGAAAGTCCAGGGATTCCTCCCACCCCAAAGGGGCCAGGACCAAAAGCTCTTGCTGCTCTTCAAGTAGCCATGCAACCCCATTCACACACACACAAACGCTGCCGCTCCCTCTTTCTGCAGCCTCCCAAAGTCCAACACAACATCTCTGCCTGGGCTGCTGATACAGCCGGAGCCTGGCTTAGCAACTCCGAACGTCCAGGGATTCCTCCCACCCCAAAGGGGCCAGGACCAAAACCTCTTGCTTCTCTGCAAGTAGCCACACAACCCCATTCACAGACCCACAAATGCTGATGCTCCCTCATTCTGCAGCCACCCAATATCCAATAAAACCTCTCTGCCTGGGCTGCTAATCAGAGCCCGAGCCCGGCTCAGCAATTGCTAATGGCCAGGGATTCCTCCCACCCAAAAGGGGCCAGGACCAAAAGCTCTGACTGCTCTTCAAGTAGCCAGGGAACCCCATTCACAGCCGCACAAACGCTGCCGCTCCCTCTTTCTTCAGCCACCCAATATCCAATAAAATCTTCTCTGCCCATGCTGCTGAGCACAGCCGGAGACCAGCTCAGCAATGGCGGATGTCCAGGGATTCCTCCCACCCCAAAGGGGCCAGGACCAAAAGCTCTTGCTGCTCTTCAAGTACCCACGCAACCCCATTCACACACCCACAATGCTGCCGCTCCCTCTGTCTGCACCACCCAGTGTCCAATAAAATCTTCTCTGCCAGGGCTGCTAAGCAGAGCCGTAGCCCGGCTCAGCAAATGCGAATGTCCAGGGATTCCTCCCACCCCAAAGGGGCCAGGACCAAAAGCTCTTGCTGCACTTCAAGTAGCCGCGCAACCCCATTCACAGACCCACAAACGCTGCCGCTCCCTCTTTCTCCAGCCTCCAAAAGTCCAAGAAAACATCTCTGCCTGGGCTGCTAAGCAGAGCCGGATCATGGCTCAGCAATTGCGAACATCCAGGGATTCCTCCCACCCCAAAGGTACCAGGACTAAAAGCTCTTGCTGCTCTTCAAGTAGCCACGCAACCCCATTCACAGACCCACAAACGCTGCCGCTCCCTCTTTCTGCAGCCTCCCAAAGTCCAAGACAACCTCTCTGCCTGGGCCGCTCAGCAGAGCCAGATCCTGGCTCAGCAATTGCGAATGTCCTGGATTCCTCCCACCCCAAAGGGGCCAGCACCAAAAGCTCTTGCTGCTCTTCCAGTATCCACGCAACCCCATTCACAACCCCACAAACGCTGCCGCTCCCTCTTTCTGCAGCCTCCCAATGTCCAATAAAACTTCTCTGCCTGGGCTGCTGAGTAGAGATGGAGCCCAGCTCAGCAATTGCGAACATCCAGGGATTCCTCCCACCCCAAAGGGTCCAGGACCAAAAGCTCTGACTGCTCTTCAAGTAGCCAGGGAACCCCATTCACAGACCCACAAACGCTGCCGCTCCCTCTTTCTGCAGCCTCCCAAAGTCCAAGAAAACCTCTCTGCTTGGGCTGCTGAGCAGAGCCGGAGCCCGGCTCAGCAATGGCGAATGTGCAGGGATTCCTCCCACCCCAAAGGGGCCAGGACCAAAAGCTCTTGCTGCTCTTCAAGTAGCCACGCAACCCAATTCACAGCCGCACAAACGCTGCCGCTCCCTCTTTCTGCAGCCTACCAAACTCCAATAAAACCTCTCTGCCTGGGCTGCTGGGTAGACCTGGAGCCCGGATCAGCAGTTGCGAATGTCCAAGGATTCCTCCCACCCGAAAGGGGCCAGGACCAAAAGCTCTTGCTGCTCTTAGAGTACCAACGCAACGCCCTTCACAGACCCACAAACGCTGCCGCTCCCTCTTTCTGCAGCCTCCCAAAGTCCAATACAACCTCTCTGCCTGGGCCGCTGAGCAGAGTCAGATCCTGGCTCAGCAATTGCGATCGTCCAGGGATTCCTCCCACCCCAAAGGGGCCAGCACCAAAAGCTCTTGCTGCTCTTCAAGTATCCACGCAACCCCTTTCACAGCCCCACAGACACTGCCGCTCCCTCTTTCTGCAGCCTCCCAAAGTCCAATAAATCTCTCTGCCTGGGCTGCTGAGCAGAGCCAGATCCTAGGTCAGCAATTGCGAATGTCCAGGATTCCTCCCACCCCAAAGGGGCCAGGACCAAAAGCTCTTGCTGCTCTTCAAGTACCCACATAACGCCATTCACAGCCCCACAGACACTGCAGCTCCCTCTTTCTGCAGCCTCCCAAAGTCCAATACACCCTCTCTGCCTGGGCCGCTGAGTAGAGCCAGAGCCCGACTCAGCAATGGTGGACGTCCAGGGATTCCTCCCACCCCAAAGGGGCCAGCACCAAAAGCTCTTGCTGCTCTTCAAGTAGCCACACAACCCCATTCACAGCCCCACAGACACTGCAGCTCCCTCTTTCTGCAGCCTCCCAAAGTCCAATACAACGTGTCTGCCTGGGCTGCTGAGTAGAGCCGGAGCCGGGCTCAGCAATTGCGAATGTCCAGGGATTCCTCCCACCCCAAAGGTGCCAGGACCAAAAGCTCTTGCTGCTCTTCAAGTACCCACGCAACGCCATTCACAGACCCACAAACGATAGCTGCCACTCCCTCTTTCTGCAGCCTCCCAATGTCCTATACAACCTCTCTTCTTGGCCTGCAGAGTACAGCCGGATCCGGGCTCAACAATGGCAGATGTCCAGGAATTCCTCCCACCCCAAAGGGGCCAGGACACAAAAGCTCTTGCTGCTCTTCAAGTATCCACGCAACCCCATTCACACACCCACAAACGCTGCCGCTCCCTCTTTCTGCAGCCTCCCAAAGTCCAATACAACCCTTCTTCCTGGGCTGCTGATCAGAGCCGGAGCCTGGTTCAGCAATTGACACTATCCAGGGATTCCTCCCACCCCAAAGGGGCAAGGACCAAAAGATCTTGCTGCTCTTCCAGTATCCACGCAATCCCATTCACAGACCCACAAACTCTGCAGCTCCCTCTTTCTGCAGCCTCCCAAAGTCCAATAAAACCTCTCTGCCTGGGCTGCTGAGCAGAGCCGGATCCTGGTTCAGCAATTGCGAATGTGCAGGGATTCCTCCCACGCCAAAGGGGCCAGGACCAAAAGCTCTTGCTGCTCTTCCAGTATCCACGCAATCCCATTCACAGACCCACAAACTCTGCAGCTCCCTCTTTCTGCAGCCTCCCAAAGTCCAATAAAACCTCTCTGCGTGGGCTGATGAGTAGAGCCGTAGCCCAGCTCAGCAATTCCGAATGTCCAGGGATTCCTCACAACCTAAAGAGGCCAGCACCAAAAGCTCTTGCTGCTCTTCAAGTATTCATGCAACCCCTTTCACAGACCCACAAACGCTGGCGCTCCCTCTTTCTGCAGCCTACCAAACTCCAATACAACCTCTCTGCCTGGCCTGCAGATTAGAGCCGGAGCCCAGATCAGCAACCATGAATGTCCAGACATTCCTCCCACCCCAAAGGTGCCAGGACCAAAAGCTCTTGCTGCTCTTCCAGTATCCACGCAACCCCATTCACAGACGCACAAACGCTAGCACTCCCTCTTTCTGCAGCCTCCCAAACTCCAATACAACCTCTCTGCCTGGGCTGCTGGGTAGAGCCGGAGCCCGGCTCAGCAATTGCGACTGTCCAGGGATTCCTCCCACCCCAAAGGTGCCAGGACCAAAAGCTCTTGCTGGTCTTGAAGCATCCAGGCAATCCCGTTCACAGAAACACAAACGCTGGCGCTCCCTCTTTTTGGAGTCTCATAAAATGCAATAGTATCTGTCTGCACCGGTAACTTGAGCCAGAGCCCGACTCAACTATTGCGAACATCCAGGGATTCTTCCCACCCCAAAGGTGCCAGGACCAAAAGCTCTGGCTGATCTTCAAGTATCCACGCAACCCCATTCACAGACCCACAAACGCTCGCACTCCCTCTGTCTGCACCCACCCAGTGTCCAATAAAATCTTCTCTGCCTGGGCTGCTAAGCAGAGCCTGAGCCCGGCTCAGCAATTGCGAATGTGCAGGGATTCCTCCCACCCCAAAGGGGCCAGGACCAAAAGCTCTTGCTGCTCTTCAAGTAGCCACGCAACCCCATTCACAGACCCACAAACGCTGGCACTCCGTCTTTTTGCAGCCTCCTTGTCCCAATCCAATGTCAGGGGAGGTTTTGATACGATCCCAAGGACGAGATTAAGACACTGGAATCGGTCAGATGTCGGAAAACCTTTCACTTGTACTGGGGGAGAGAAGAGAACGGAGGGAGGAGGGAGGGCAAGGGAGGAGAGGAAAAGAATAGGGGAGAGAGAGTTAGAAAGAGAAGGAGAAGGAGGAGTTTGTCACCACCACTTCGAGTCCGATGATCTTCGCAGGGTCTTCGGTGGCCTCAGGCTTCGTCGGGGACTGAAGCGGGGGGGCGGGGAGCCTCGAGGGTGCAGGAACGGAAGGAGTGGTCTCACGTGTGCCGCCGCAGCCCCCGCCGAGGGGCACGTGCGCTCCTTATATAGGGGCTCCCACGCACGCGCAGATCACAAATGTGTACGTGCGGTTCGCCACGGACGTGCTGCCCCCGCCTCTGCTCTTTTCGCGCCTTATTGTCCCCGCCTCAGCTCTTTTCGCGCCTTTAGTCCCTGCGCAGGCGCACGAGGTTGTTTTTTCTCAAAACTGGGGAGACGACGGTCTTCTCAAAGCGCGACGCTGGATGGCGCTACAGCGGCAATGTCGAGACAAAACCGCATTTTTTCTATCGGTTCTCTACACCACCCCGTGGCTCGACATTGCAGCTTGGTGGCATAAGGCAGAGAGAGAAAGAGAAAACAAAGGAGAAAGAAAGAAAACGCAGAGTTGAAAGGCTTGGGGATAAGGGTGGAGGAAAGTTGTGGGAAGGGAAATGGGAATAACATTGTTTCAGGTGAAGGAATGTCTTAACACAGATTAACTGAGGTATTGCTCCATGCAAGCTTATTCTTGAACGACTTTAACAATTCTTCAACTTTGAAGGGTAAACATTAGAAATAGGGTTGACAATAACTGGCAACAGTAGACATTAGAAATAGGGTTAACAGTAACTGGCAATACGCGGTTTCTTCCTTTAGAAGGAATTGGGGATGGGTTTAAATGATGGGTACTGAGGTTGGTTGTGGCTGATGGATGTACAGATTTTCGTTACACCATCAGGTGAGGTGTTAGGAACAAATTGCATATTTGACACAACGTGTCGAATTAATTGAATAAAACATGGAATTATACAGGGTAGGAACAGTAAGGTGGCAGTTGCGCATAGCAAATACAATATTAATTGTTTGACCCACGGTGCCCCTGGTAACCAGGACCACAAATCGCCGTTCCAACCACTCCAGGTTTGAAAAGGGACATGGGCTGTTTTCCTGATATCTTGGGTCAGTTGGAGAACCACTTCTCCCACATCATCTATTTCTAGGCAGCAGTTAGAGATATTTAATTTTCCACACACCCCTCCCTCCTCAGCCAGTAAATAATCTAGAACCATGCGGTGCTGAAGGATTGCCGTGCGCATTTGTTGAGATTGTCGAGTTAATAGGTCTATGGCGTCAGCGGTTTTGTTGGTGATAATTTCTAGGGCCGCTTGCAGTCTGATTATTCCGTTTAGATTATAGATTGGTTCTCTTGCCCCTGCAACGGGCTCGTTCGGATTCCAGGTTGCTGGTCCATAATGTTCAATTATTCGCTCAGGGGGCCATTCGTCATTCCCCCATTTTTGTGTCCCACCTAAATTTACCTTGGTAGATCGCGTCGTACGGGCAATACTTCTATCCCCGAGGTTATCATACCCTTTTACGCCTAATTGGGGTCCACCAGTTTCTGGCAGGAGGAAGAATAGGGGCCTTATGATCCCTATATAACAAACTCCCGACCACCCCGCGGGTAAGAATTTGTATGCCGTGTTTCCGCAAATCCAACAATGCCCTTTTTTGGCTTTATTTCCCTGAGCAAATGGCCCATCTTTCCCTGGTGGAAATTGAAAATAAGTTGTGTCTTTGTCACCCAGTGGTGGTTGCCCCATCCCTTATTCGGCCGGTACAACACCAAGCCCCACAAGTACTGAAGATTCAATATTTACTTTTTGCAAAGAAAACTAAACAATTACATTTTCTAAGCAAGTACAACATTTCATGTTACTTGGCTATTAAGTTTTCCCATATACAGGACTATTTAATGATGAAAATAGAGGAAGATCAAAAAAAGTAAGAATTATATATATATAGTAAATCATAGGTTGAAATCCTTGAGATGTCCAACATAAATAGGTATCATTGGAAAGTTATTGGGTATTTTTTCTTATAGAAGCACACACACATATATATGCTTAAACATGCACCAGACAATTAGATGTCTTTGTACTATTGCATAAAGACTGTAGTGCACTGAAACAGCTAACATTTAGCCTGTTTGCCATAAATATTAAATCTTGAATTATTCATAGAGCTGCAATTAAGTACAAACATGTATGCACACATATGGACCACCAGTTATAAAAACTGATATATACACAGTGGAATATTCTAATGGGTTGGTGTCCCTGAGTTAAAAATGATCCAAAGTAGGAGGTGCATCACAGTCATATCACCGCCCTTGAAAAACAAATAGGAACAAACTCGCTCCTTGGGTTAGAAGGAGGGAATAAGCCATTTGGTGTGGATTTTGTAGGTTCTCCCACTGGTATCTTTCGCTTTCCATGTATATTTGTTTAGCGGGGGTATCTAATATGAGAGGCACAGCTCCCACGGTGGGAAGCTCGACCAGAACCGGCTGGCTGGGAGAGTAAGATGATGCACCAGGGCAATTGGGGTTTCGAGAGACATGCACCGTGGTTGGCCCCTGTGGACAAAATGCCACAACTTTCGGGCACCCATTTGTACCCCAGTGATTACTGACATTGGCCACTGCCTCCCACACCCGCTCGGCCCATCCCGGTTGGTGGGGTTTAGTAGATCTCCCTTATTATTACAGGTGAGTTGTCTGATAAACACCCGCCCTCCGCCTCCCTCCTCACGCTGAGGGGGCGGAGGTTTTAGTTTCCCGCCACTCTTTTCGTCCTTCTTAAACACTTCCTCCCTGTCCAATGCTGGCGCAGAAGGTGGGTTCGGTTTGGGAGGGGGTCCTTGCCTGGACCGCCTCCGCACCAAGAGCTTCAACTTTTTGGTGGGGAGCCCATCCATCAAGTCTCGGGGCACCCCCTTTTGCAGTCCCATTTGCCACAATCCTTGTCGGAATGGGGGTTTCTCCCTTTGTGTTAGGTCGGGGCTTCCCCCCCGAAAAAGCCAGCGATTTATTTGCCGGCCTCGCTGCCCGCACAGCCCTAGTTTCTACCTTTTGGTAAGTCCTGTCTACTGGCCCATATTTCCTCTCGTAGTTTATTAGTTCCTGAGCTATCTCCCCCCAGGTCCACACCTTCCTCCCCCACTGCTGCTGTTTGGGGGTTACTGTTCCCTTCAGGGCAGCTGCAATTCGCTCTTTGCGAGGCACATTTTGGATTCTCCCCTGCAATTGCATCCCGATAGGTTTTAACGAGTCGGGGAGTCCTCTTATTAGCGGTGTCAGCCGCTCGGGGTCTACCGGTAACAACATCAGAGAGCTTAAATTTGGTTTAAGTTCCCGGTCATACATCATTTGCAGGCGTGCTGCCTTTTGTACGTTTTCTAGTAGTTGCTCAACCGAACCAGTTACAGCTAGGGGGTCCCCCCTCTCTAACGGATTCAGCCCCCCCGCCCAATATGCTGCCCTCTGTCTCAGAGACCATGGGGCCCCGGCGTCTTCCTCACCACAAACGCTGCCGCTCCCTCTTTCTCCAGCTTCCCAAAGTCCAATGCAATCTCTCTGCCTGGGCTGCTGAGCAGAGCTGGAGCCCGGCTCAGTAATTGCGAAAGTCCAGGGATTCCTCCCACCCCAAAGGGGCCAGGACCAAAAGCTCTTGCTGCTCTTCAAGTAGCCATGCAACCCCATTCACACACACACAAACGCTGCCGCTCCCTCTTTCTGCAGCCTCCCAAAGTCCAACACAACATCTCTGCCTGGGCTGCTGATACAGCCGGAGCCTGGCTTAGCAACTCCGAACGTCCAGGGATTCCTCCCACCCCAAAGGGGCCAGGACCAAAACCTCTTGCTTCTCTGCAAGTAGCCACACAACCCCATTCACAGACCCACAAATGCTGATGCTCCCTCATTCTGCAGCCACCCAATATCCAATAAAACCTCTCTGCCTGGGCTGCTAATCAGAGCCCGAGCCCGGCTCAGCAATTGCTAATGGCCAGGGATTCCTCCCACCCAAAAGGGGCCAGGACCAAAAGCTCTGACTGCTCTTCAAGTAGCCAGGGAACCCCATTCACAGCCGCACAAACGCTGCCGCTCCCTCTTTCTTCAGCCACCCAATATCCAATAAAATCTTCTCTGCCCATGCTGCTGAGCACAGCCGGAGACCAGCTCAGCAATGGCGGATGTCCAGGGATTCCTCCCACCCCAAAGGGGCCAGGACCAAAAGCTCTTGCTGCTCTTCAAGTACCCACGCAACCCCATTCACACACCCACAATGCTGCCGCTCCCTCTGTCTGCACCACCCAGTGTCCAATAAAATCTTCTCTGCCAGGGCTGCTAAGCAGAGCCGTAGCCCGGCTCAGCAAATGCGAATGTCCAGGGATTCCTCCCACCCCAAAGGGGCCAGGACCAAAAGCTCTTGCTGCACTTCAAGTAGCCGCGCAACCCCATTCACAGACCCACAAACGCTGCCGCTCCCTCTTTCTCCAGCCTCCAAAAGTCCAAGAAAACATCTCTGCCTGGGCTGCTAAGCAGAGCCGGATCATGGCTCAGCAATTGCGAACATCCAGGGATTCCTCCCACCCCAAAGGTACCAGGACTAAAAGCTCTTGCTGCTCTTCAAGTAGCCACGCAACCCCATTCACAGACCCACAAACGCTGCCGCTCCCTCTTTCTGCAGCCTCCCAAAGTCCAAGACAACCTCTCTGCCTGGGCCGCTCAGCAGAGCCAGATCCTGGCTCAGCAATTGCGAATGTCCTGGATTCCTCCCACCCCAAAGGGGCCAGCACCAAAAGCTCTTGCTGCTCTTCCAGTATCCACGCAACCCCATTCACAACCCCACAAACGCTGCCGCTCCCTCTTTCTGCAGCCTCCCAATGTCCAATAAAACTTCTCTGCCTGGGCTGCTGAGTAGAGATGGAGCCCAGCTCAGCAATTGCGAACATCCAGGGATTCCTCCCACCCCAAAGGGTCCAGGACCAAAAGCTCTGACTGCTCTTCAAGTAGCCAGGGAACCCCATTCACAGACCCACAAACGCTGCCGCTCCCTCTTTCTGCAGCCTCCCAAAGTCCAAGAAAACCTCTCTGCTTGGGCTGCTGAGCAGAGCCGGAGCCCGGCTCAGCAATGGCGAATGTGCAGGGATTCCTCCCACCCCAAAGGGGCCAGGACCAAAAGCTCTTGCTGCTCTTCAAGTAGCCACGCAACCCAATTCACAGCCGCACAAACGCTGCCGCTCCCTCTTTCTGCAGCCTACCAAACTCCAATAAAACCTCTCTGCCTGGGCTGCTGGGTAGACCTGGAGCCCGGATCAGCAGTTGCGAATGTCCAAGGATTCCTCCCACCCGAAAGGGGCCAGGACCAAAAGCTCTTGCTGCTCTTAGAGTACCAACGCAACGCCCTTCACAGACCCACAAACGCTGCCGCTCCCTCTTTCTGCAGCCTCCCAAAGTCCAATACAACCTCTCTGCCTGGGCCGCTGAGCAGAGTCAGATCCTGGCTCAGCAATTGCGATCGTCCAGGGATTCCTCCCACCCCAAAGGGGCCAGCACCAAAAGCTCTTGCTGCTCTTCAAGTATCCACGCAACCCCTTTCACAGCCCCACAGACACTGCCGCTCCCTCTTTCTGCAGCCTCCCAAAGTCCAATAAATCTCTCTGCCTGGGCTGCTGAGCAGAGCCAGATCCTAGGTCAGCAATTGCGAATGTCCAGGATTCCTCCCACCCCAAAGGGGCCAGGACCAAAAGCTCTTGCTGCTCTTCAAGTACCCACATAACGCCATTCACAGCCCCACAGACACTGCAGCTCCCTCTTTCTGCAGCCTCCCAAAGTCCAATACACCCTCTCTGCCTGGGCCGCTGAGTAGAGCCAGAGCCCGACTCAGCAATGGTGGACGTCCAGGGATTCCTCCCACCCCAAAGGGGCCAGCACCAAAAGCTCTTGCTGCTCTTCAAGTAGCCACACAACCCCATTCACAGCCCCACAGACACTGCAGCTCCCTCTTTCTGCAGCCTCCCAAAGTCCAATACAACGTGTCTGCCTGGGCTGCTGAGTAGAGCCGGAGCCGGGCTCAGCAATTGCGAATGTCCAGGGATTCCTCCCACCCCAAAGGTGCCAGGACCAAAAGCTCTTGCTGCTCTTCAAGTACCCACGCAACGCCATTCACAGACCCACAAACGATAGCTGCCACTCCCTCTTTCTGCAGCCTCCCAATGTCCTATACAACCTCTCTTCTTGGCCTGCAGAGTACAGCCGGATCCGGGCTCAACAATGGCAGATGTCCAGGAATTCCTCCCACCCCAAAGGGGCCAGGACACAAAAGCTCTTGCTGCTCTTCAAGTATCCACGCAACCCCATTCACACACCCACAAACGCTGCCGCTCCCTCTTTCTGCAGCCTCCCAAAGTCCAATACAACCCTTCTTCCTGGGCTGCTGATCAGAGCCGGAGCCTGGTTCAGCAATTGACACTATCCAGGGATTCCTCCCACCCCAAAGGGGCAAGGACCAAAAGATCTTGCTGCTCTTCCAGTATCCACGCAATCCCATTCACAGACCCACAAACTCTGCAGCTCCCTCTTTCTGCAGCCTCCCAAAGTCCAATAAAACCTCTCTGCCTGGGCTGCTGAGCAGAGCCGGATCCTGGTTCAGCAATTGCGAATGTGCAGGGATTCCTCCCACGCCAAAGGGGCCAGGACCAAAAGCTCTTGCTGCTCTTCCAGTATCCACGCAATCCCATTCACAGACCCACAAACTCTGCAGCTCCCTCTTTCTGCAGCCTCCCAAAGTCCAATAAAACCTCTCTGCGTGGGCTGATGAGTAGAGCCGTAGCCCAGCTCAGCAATTCCGAATGTCCAGGGATTCCTCACAACCTAAAGAGGCCAGCACCAAAAGCTCTTGCTGCTCTTCAAGTATTCATGCAACCCCTTTCACAGACCCACAAACGCTGGCGCTCCCTCTTTCTGCAGCCTACCAAACTCCAATACAACCTCTCTGCCTGGCCTGCAGATTAGAGCCGGAGCCCAGATCAGCAACCATGAATGTCCAGACATTCCTCCCACCCCAAAGGTGCCAGGACCAAAAGCTCTTGCTGCTCTTCCAGTATCCACGCAACCCCATTCACAGACGCACAAACGCTAGCACTCCCTCTTTCTGCAGCCTCCCAAACTCCAATACAACCTCTCTGCCTGGGCTGCTGGGTAGAGCCGGAGCCCGGCTCAGCAATTGCGACTGTCCAGGGATTCCTCCCACCCCAAAGGTGCCAGGACCAAAAGCTCTTGCTGGTCTTGAAGCATCCAGGCAATCCCGTTCACAGAAACACAAACGCTGGCGCTCCCTCTTTTTGGAGTCTCATAAAATGCAATAGTATCTGTCTGCACCGGTAACTTGAGCCAGAGCCCGACTCAACTATTGCGAACATCCAGGGATTCTTCCCACCCCAAAGGTGCCAGGACCAAAAGCTCTGGCTGATCTTCAAGTATCCACGCAACCCCATTCACAGACCCACAAACGCTCGCACTCCCTCTGTCTGCACCCACCCAGTGTCCAATAAAATCTTCTCTGCCTGGGCTGCTAAGCAGAGCCTGAGCCCGGCTCAGCAATTGCGAATGTGCAGGGATTCCTCCCACCCCAAAGGGGCCAGGACCAAAAGCTCTTGCTGCTCTTCAAGTAGCCACGCAACCCCATTCACAGACCCACAAACGCTGGCACTCCGTCTTTTTGCAGCCTCCTTGTCCCAATCCAATGTCAGGGGAGGTTTTGATACGATCCCAAGGACGAGATTAAGACACTGGAATCGGTCAGATGTCGGAAAACCTTTCACTTGTACTGGGGGAGAGAAGAGAACGGAGGGAGGAGGGAGGGCAAGGGAGGAGAGGAAAAGAATAGGGGAGAGAGAGTTAGAAAGAGAAGGAGAAGGAGGAGTTTGTCACCACCACTTCGAGTCCGATGATCTTCGCAGGGTCTTCGGTGGCCTCAGGCTTCGTCGGGGACTGAAGCGGGGGGGCGGGGAGCCTCGAGGGTGCAGGAACGGAAGGAGTGGTCTCACGTGTGCCGCCGCAGCCCCCGCCGAGGGGCACGTGCGCTCCTTATATAGGGGCTCCCACGCACGCGCAGATCACAAATGTGTACGTGCGGTTCGCCACGGACGTGCTGCCCCCGCCTCTGCTCTTTTCGCGCCTTATTGTCCCCGCCTCAGCTCTTTTCGCGCCTTTAGTCCCTGCGCAGGCGCACGAGGTTGTTTTTTCTCAAAACTGGGGAGAAGACGGTCTTCTCAAAGCGCGACGCTGGATGGCGCTACAGCGGCAATGTCGAGACAAAACCGCATTTTTTCTATCGGTTCTCTACACCACCCCGTGGCTCGACATTGCAGCTTGGTGGCATAAGGCAGAGAGAGAAAGAGAAAACAAAGGAGAAAGAAAGAAAACGCAGAGTTGAAAGGCTTGGGGATAAGGGTGGAGGAAAGTTGTGGGAAGGGAAATGGGAATAACATTGTTTCAGGTGAAGGAATGTCTTAACACAGATTAACTGAGGTATTGCTCCATGCAAGCTTATTCTTGAACGACTTTAACAATTCTTCAACTTTGAAGGGTAAACATTAGAAATAGGGTTGACAATAACTGGCAACAGTAGACATTAGAAATAGGGTTAACAGTAACTGGCAATACGCGGTTTCTTCCTTTAGAAGGAATTGGGGATGGGTTTAAATGATGGGTACTGAGGTTGGTTGTGGCTGATGGATGTACAGATTTTCGTTACACCATCAGGTGAGGTGTTAGGAACAAATTGCATATTTGACACAACGTGTCGAATTAATTGAATAAAACATGGAATTATACAGGGTAGGAACAGTAAGGTGGCAGTTGCGCATAGCAAATACAATATTAATTGTTTGACCCACGGTGCCCCTGGTAACCAGGACCACAAATCGCCGTTCCAACCACTCCAGGTTTGAAAAGGGACATGGGCTGTTTTCCTGATATCTTGGGTCAGTTGGAGAACCACTTCTCCCACATCATCTATTTCTAGGCAGCAGTTAGAGATATTTAATTTTCCACACACCCCTCCCTCCTCAGCCAGTAAATAATCTAGAACCATGCGGTGCTGAAGGATTGCCGTGCGCATTTGTTGAGATTGTCGAGTTAATAGGTCTATGGCGTCAGCGGTTTTGTTGGTGATAATTTCTAGGGCCGCTTGCAGTCTGATTATTCCGTTTAGATTATAGATTGGTTCTCTTGCCCCTGCAACGGGGTCGTTCGGATTCCAGGTTGCTGGTCCATAATGTTCAATTATTCGCTCAGGGGGCCATTCGTCATTCCCCCATTTTTGTGTCCCACCTAAATTTACCTTGGTAGATCGCGTCGTACGGGCAATACTTCTATCCCCGAGGTTATCATACCCTTTTACGCCTAATTGGGGTCCACCAGTTTCTGGCAGGAGGAAGAATAGGGGCCTTATGATCCCTATATAACAAACTCCCGACCACCCCGCGGGTAAGAATTTGTATGCCGTGTTTCCGCAAATCCAACAATGCCCTTTTTTGGCTTTATTTCCCTGAGCAAATGGCCCATCTTTCCCTGGTGGAAATTGAAAATAAGTTGTGTCTTTGTCACCCAGTGGTGGTTGCCCCATCCCTTATTCGGCCGGTACAACACCAAGCCCCACAAGTACTGAAGATTCAATATTTACTTTTTGCAAAGAAAACTAAACAATTACATTTTCTAAGCAAGTACAACATTTCATGTTACTTGGCTATTAAGTTTTCCCATATACAGGACTATTTAATGATGAAAATAGAGGAAGATCAAAAAAAGTAAGAATTATATATATATAGTAAATCATAGGTTGAAATCCTTGAGATGTCCAACATAAATAGGTATCATTGGAAAGTTATTGGGTATTTTTTCTTATAGAAGCACACACACATATATATGCTTAAACATGCACCAGACAATTAGATGTCTTTGTACTATTGCATAAAGACTGTAGTGCACTGAAACAGCTAACATTTAGCCTGTTTGCCATAAATATTAAATCTTGAATTATTCATAGAGCTGCAATTAAGTACAAACATGTATGCACACATATGGACCACCAGTTATAAAAACTGATATATACACAGTGGAATATTCTAATGGGTTGGTGTCCCTGAGTTAAAAATGATCCAAAGTAGGAGGTGCATCACAGTCATATCACCGCCCTTGAAAAACAAATAGGAACAAACTCGCTCCTTGGGTTAGAAGGAGGGAATAAGCCATTTGGTGTGGATTTTGTAGGTTCTCCCACTGGTATCTTTCGCTTTCCATGTATATTTGTTTAGCGGGGGTATCTAATATGAGAGGCACAGCTCCCACGGTGGGAAGCTCGACCAGAACCGGCTGGCTGGGAGAGTAAGATGATGCACCAGGGCAATTGGGATTTCGAGAGACATGCACCGTGGTTGGCCCCTGTGGACAAAATGCCACAACTTTTGGGCACCCATTTGTACCCCAGTGATTACTGACATTGGCCACTGCCTCCCACACCTGCTCGGCCCATCCCGGTTGGTGGGGTTTAGTAGATCTCCCTTATTATTACAGGTGAGTTGTCTGATAAACACCCGCCCTCCGCCTCCCTCCTCACGCTGAGGGGGCGGAGGTTTTAGTTTCCCGCCACTCTTTTCGTCCTTCTTAAACACTTCCTCCCTGTCCAATGCTGGCGCAGAAGGTGGGTTCGGTTTGGGAGGGGGTCCTTGCCTGGACCGCCTCCGCACCGAGAGCTTCAACTTTTTGGTGGGGAGCCCATCCATCAAGTCTCGGGGCACCCCCTTTTGCAGTCCCATTTGCCACAATCCTTGTCGGAATGGGGGTTTCTCCCTTTGTGTTAGGTCGGGGCTTCCCCCCTGAAAAAGCCAGCGATTTATTTGCCGGCCTCGCTGCCCGCACAGCCCTAGTTTCTACCTTTTGGTAAGTCCTGTCTACTGGCCCATATTTCCTCTCGTAGTTTATTAGTTCCTGAGCTATCTCCCCCCAGGTCCACACCTTCCTCCCCCACTGCTGCTGTTTGGGGGTTACTGTTCCCTTCAGGGCAGCTGCAATTCGCTCTTTGCGAGGCACATTTTGGATTCTCCCCTGCAATTGCATCCCGATAGGTTTTAACGAGTCGGGGAGTCCTCTTATTAGCGGTGTCAGCCGCTCGGGGTCTACCGGTAACAACATCAGAGAGCTTAAATTTGGTTTAAGTTCCCGGTCATACATCATTTGCAGGCGTGCTGCCTTTTGTACGTTTTCTAGTAGTTGCTCAACCGAACCAGTTACAGCTAGGGGGTCCCCCCTCTCTAACGGATTCAGCCCCCCCGCCCAATATGCTGCCCTCTGTCTCAGAGACCATGGGGCCCCGGCGTCTTCCTCACCACAAACGCTGCCGCTCCCTCTTTCTCCAGCTTCCCAAAGTCCAATGCAATCTCTCTGCCTGGGCTGCTGAGCAGAGCTGGAGCCCGGCTCAGTAATTGCGAAAGTCCAGGGATTCCTCCCACCCCAAAGGGGCCAGGACACAAAAGCTCTTGCTGCTCTTCAAGTAGCCATGCAACCCCATTCACACACACACAAACGCTGCCGCTCCCTCTTTCTGCAGCCTCCCAAAGTCCAACACAACATCTCTGCCTGGGCTGCTGATACAGCCGGAGCCTGGCTTAGCAACTCCGAACGTCCAGGGATTCCTCCCACCCCAAAGGGGCCAGGACCAAAAGCTCTTGCTTCTCTGCAAGTAGCCACACAACCCCATTCACAGACCCACAAATGCTGATGCTCCCTCATTCTGCAGCCACCCAATATCCAATAAAACCTCTCTGCCTGGGCCGCTAATCAGAGCCCGAGCCCGGCTCAGCAATTGCTAATGGCCAGGGATTCCTCCCACCCAAAAGGGGCCAGGACATAAAGCTCTGACTGCTCTTCAAGTAGCCAGGGAACCCCATTCACAGCCGCACAAACGCTGCCGCTCCCTCTTTCTGCAGCCTCCCAAAGTCCAATACAACCTCTCTGCTTGGGCTGCTGAGCAGAGCCAGATCCTGGCTCAGCAATTGCGAATGTCCAGGATTCCTCCCACCCCAAAGGTACCAGGACTAAAAGCTCTTGCTGCTCTTCAAGTATCCACGCAACCCCATTCACAGCCGCACAAACGCTGCCGCTCCCTCTTTCTGCAGCCTACCAAACTCCAATAAAACCTCTCTGCCTGGGCTGCTGGGTAGACCTGGAGCCCGAATCAGCAGTTGCGAATGTCCAAGGATTCCTCCCACCCGAAAGGGGCCAGGACCAAAAGCTCTTGCTGCTCTTAGAGTACCAACGCAACGCCCTTCACAGACCCACAAACGCTGCCGCTCCCTCTTTCTGCAGCCTCCCAAAGTCCAATATAACCTCTCTGCCTGGGCCGCTGAGCAGAGTCAGATCCTGGCTCAGCAATTGCGATCGTCCAGGGATTCCTCCCACCCCAAAGGGGCCAGCACCAAAAGCTCTTGCTGCTCTTCAAGTATCCACGCAACCCCTTTCACAGCCCCACAGACACTGCCGCTCCCTCTTTCTGCAGCCTCCCAAAGTCCAATAAATCTCTCTGCCTGGGCTGCTGAGCAGAGCCAGATCCTGGCTCAGCAATTGCGAATGTCCAGGATTCCTCCCACCCCAAAGGGGCCAGGACCAAAAGCTCTTGCTGCTCTTCAAGTACCCACATAACGCCATTCACAGCCCCACAGACACTGCAGCTCCCTCTTTCTGCAGCCTCCCAAAGTCCAATACACCCTCTCTGCCTGGGCCGCTGAGTAGAGCCAGAGCCCGACTCAGCAATGGTGGACGTCCAGGGATTCCTCCCACCCCAAAGGGGCCAGCACCAAAAGCTCTTGCTGCTCTTCAAGTAGCCACACAACCCCATTCACAGCCCCACAGACACTGCAGCTGCCTCTTTCTGCAGCCTCCCAAAGTCCAATACACCCTCTCTGCCTGGGCCGCTGAGTAGAGCCAGAGCCCGACTCAGCAATGGTGGACGTCCAGGGATTCCTCCCACCCCAAAGGGGCCAGCACCAAAAGCTCTTGCTGCTCTTCAAGTAGCCACACAACCCCATTCACAGCCCCACAGACACTGCAGCTCCCTCTTTCTGCAGCCTCCCAAAGTCCAATACAACGTGTCTGCCTGGACCGCTCAGCAGAGCCAGATCCTGGCTCAGCAATTGCGAATGTCCAGGGATTCCTCCCACCCCAAAGGGGCCAGGACCAAAAGCTCTTGCTGCTCTTCAAGTACCCACGCAACGCCATTCACAGACCCACAAACGATAGCTGCCACTCCCTCTTTCTGCAGCCTCCCAATGTCCTATACAACCTCTCTTCTTGGCCTGCAGAGTACAGCCGGATCCGGGCTCAACAATGGCAGATGTCCAGGAATTCCTCCCACCCCAAAGGGGCCAGGACACAAAAGCTCTTGCTGCTCTTCAAGTATCCACGCAACCCCATTCACACACCCACAAACGCTGCCGCTCCCTCTTTCTGCAGCCTCCCAAAGTCCAATACAACCCTTCTTCCTGGGCTGCTGATCAGAGCCGGAGCCTGGTTCAGCAATTGACACTATCCAGGGATTCCTCCCACCCCAAAGGGGCAAGGACCAAAAGATCTTGCTGCTCTTCCAGTATCCACGCAATCCCATTCACAGACCCACAAACTCTGCAGCTCCCTCTTTCTGCAGCCTCCCAAAGTCCAATAAAACCTCTCTGCCTGGGCTGCTGAGCAGAGCCGGATCCTGGTTCAGCAATTGCGAATGTGCAGGGATTCCTCCCACGCCAAAGGGGCCAGGACCAAAAGCTCTTGCTGCTCTTCCAGTATCCACGCAATCCCATTCACAGACCCACAAACTCTGCAGCTCCCTCTTTCTGCAGCCTCCCAAAGTCCAATAAAACCTCTCTGCGTGGGCTGATGAGTAGAGCCGTAGCCCAGCTCAGCAATTCCGAATGTCCAGGGATTCCTCACAACCTAAAGAGGCCAGCACCAAAAGCTCTTGCTGCTCTTCAAGTATTCATGCAACCCCTTTCACAGACCCACAAACGCTGGCGCTCCCTCTTTCTGCAGCCTACCAAACTCCAATACAACCTCTCTGCCTGGCCTGCAGATTAGAGCCGGAGCCCAGATCAGCAACCATGAATGTCCAGACATTCCTCCCACCCCAAAGGTGCCAGGACCAAAAGCTCTTGCTGCTCTTCCAGTATCCACGCAACCCCATTCACAGACGCACAAACGCTAGCACTCCCTCTTTCTGCAGCCTCCCAAACTCCAATACAACCTCTCTGCCTGGGCTGCTGGGTAGAGCCGGAGCCCGGCTCAGCAATTGCGACTGTCCAGGGATTCCTCCCACCCCAAAGGTGCCAGGACCAAAAGCTCTTGCTGGTCTTGAAGCATCCAGGCAATCCCGTTCACAGAACCACAAACGCTGGCGCTCCCTCTTTTTGGAGTCTCATAAAATGCAATAGTATCTGTCTGCACCGGTAACTTGAGCCAGAGCCCGACTCAACTATTGCGAACATCCAGGGATTCTTCCCACCCCAAAGGTGCCAGGACCAAAAGCTCTGGCTGATCTTCAAGTATCCACGCAACCCCATTCACAGACCCACAAACGCTCGCACTCCCTCTGTCTGCACCCACCCAGTGTCCAATAAAATCTTCTCTGCCTGGGCTGCTAAGCAGAGCCTGAGCCCGGCTCAGCAATTGCGAATGTGCAGGGATTCCTCCCACCCCAAAGGGGCCAGGACCAAAAGCTCTTGCTGCTCTTCAAGTAGCCACGCAACCCCATTCACAGACCCACAAACGCTGGCACTCCGTCTTTTTGCAGCCTCCTTGTCCCAATCCAATGTCAGGGGAGGTTTTGATACGATCCCAAGGACGAGATTAAGACACTGGAATCGGTCAGATGTCGGAAAACCTTTCACTTGTACTGGGGGAGAGAAGAGAACGGAGGGAGGAGGGAGGGCAAGGGAGGAGAGGAAAAGAATAGGGGAGAGAGAGTTAGAAAGAGAAGGAGAAGGAGGAGTTTGTCACCACCACTTCGAGTCCGATGATCTTCGCAGGGTCTTCGGTGGCCTCAGGCTTCGTCGGGGACTGAAGCGGGGGGGCGGGGAGCCTCGAGGGTGCAGGAACGGAAGGAGTGGTCTCACGTGTGCCGCCGCAGCCCCCGCCGAGGGGCACGTGCGCTCCTTATATAGGGGCTCCCACGCACGCGCAGATCACAAATGTGTACGTGCGGTTCGCCACGGACGTGCTGCCCCCGCCTCTGCTCTTTTCGCGCCTTATTGTCCCCGCCTCAGCTCTTTTCGCGCCTTTAGTCCCTGCGCAGGCGCACGAGGTTGTTTTTTCTCAAAACTGGGGAGAAGACGGTCTTCTCAAAGCGCGACGCTGGATGGCGCTACAGCGGCAATGTCGAGACAAAACCGCATTTTTTCTATCGGTTCTCTACACCACCCCGTGGCTCGACATTGCAGCTTGGTGGCATAAGGCAGAGAGAGAAAGAGAAAACAAAGGAGAAAGAAAGAAAACGCAGAGTTGAAAGGCTTGGGGATAAGGGTGGAGGAAAGTTGTGGGAAGGGAAATGGGAATAACATTGTTTCAGGTGAAGGAATGTCTTAACACAGATTAACTGAGGTATTGCTCCATGCAAGCTTATTCTTGAACGACTTTAACAATTCTTCAACTTTGAAGGGTAAACATTAGAAATAGGGTTGACAATAACTGGCAACAGTAGACATTAGAAATAGGGTTAACAGTAACTGGCAATACGCGGTTTCTTCCTTTAGAAGGAATTGGGGATGGGTTTAAATGATGGGTACTGAGGTTGGTTGTGGCTGATGGATGTACAGATTTTCGTTACACCATCAGGTGAGGTGTTAGGAACAAATTGCATATTTGACACAACGTGTCGAATTAATTGAATAAAACATGGAATTATACAGGGTAGGAACAGTAAGGTGGCAGTTGCGCATAGCAAATACAATATTAATTGTTTGACCCACGGTGCCCCTGGTAACCAGGACCACAAATCGCCGTTCCAACCACTCCAGGTTTGAACAGGGACATGGGCTGTTTTCCTGATATCTTGGGTCAGTTGGAGAACCACTTCTCCCACATCATCTATTTCTAGGCAGCAGTTAGAGATATTTAATTTTCCACACACCCCTCCCTCCTCAGCCAGTAAATAATCTAGAACCATGCGGTGCTGAAGGATTGCCGTGCGCATTTGTTGAGATTGTCGAGTTAATAGGTCTATGGCGTCAGCGGTTTTGTTGGTGATAATTTCTAGGGCCGCTTGCAGTCTGATTATTCCGTTTAGATTATAGATTGGTTCTCTTGCCCCTGCAACGGGCTCGTTCGGATTCCAGGTTGCTGGTCCATAATGTTCAATTATTCGCTCCGGGGGCCATTCGTCATTCCCCCATTTTTGTGTCCCACCTAAATTTACCTTGGTAGATCGCGTCGTACGGGCAATACTTCTATCCCCGAGGTTATCATACCCTTTTACGCCTAATTGGGGTCCACCAGTTTCTGGCAGGAGGAAGAATAGGGGCCTTATGATCCCTATATAACAAACTCCCGACCACCCCGCGGGTAAGAATTTGTATGCCGTGTTTCCGCAAATCCAACAATGCCCTTTTTTGGCTTTATTTCCCTGAGCAAATGGCCCATCTTTCCCTGGTGGAAATTGAAAATAAGTTGTGTCTTTGTCACCCAGTGGTGGTTGCCCCATCCCTTATTCGGCCGGTACAACACCAAGCCCCACAAGTACTGAAGATTCAATATTTACTTTTTGCAAAGAAAACTAAACAATTACATTTTCTAAGCAAGTACAACATTTCATGTTACTTGGCTATTAAGTTTTCCCATATACAGGACTATTTAATGATGAAAATAGAGGAAGATCAAAAAAAGTAAGAATTATATATATATAGTAAATCATAGGTTGAAATCCTTGAGATGTCCAACATAAATAGGTATCATTGGAAAGTTATTGGGTATTTTTTCTTATAGAAGCACACACACATATATATGCTTAAACATGCACCAGACAATTAGATGTCTTTGTACTATTGCATAAAGACTGTAGTGCACTGAAACAGCTAACATTTAGCCTGTTTGCCATAAATATTAAATCTTGAATTATTCATAGAGCTGCAATTAAGTACAAACATGTATGCACACATATGGACCACCAGTTATAAAAACTGATATATACACAGTGGAATATTCTAATGGGTTGGTGTCCCTGAGTTAAAAATGATCCAAAGTAGGAGGTGCATCACAGTCATATCACCGCCCTTGAAAAACAAATAGGAACAAACTCGCTCCTTGGGTTAGAAGGAGGGAATAAGCCATTTGGTGTGGATTTTGTAGGTTCTCCCACTGGTATCTTTCGCTTTCCATGTATATTTGTTTAGCGGGGGTATCTAATATGAGAGGCACAGCTCCCACGGTGGGAAGCTCGACCAGAACCGGCTGGCTGGGAGAGTAAGATGATGCACCAGGGCAATTGGGATTTCGAGAGACATGCACCGTGGTTGGCCCCTGTGGACAAAATGCCACAACTTTCGGGCACCCATTTGTACCCCAGTGATTACTGACATTGGCCACTGCCTCCCACACCTGCTCGGCCCATCCCGGTTGGTGGGGTTTAGTAGATCTCCCTTATTATTACAGGTGAGTTGTCTGATAAACACCCGCCCTCCGCCTCCCTCCTCACGCTGAGGGGGCGGAGGTTTTAGTTTCCCGCCACTCTTTTCGTCCTTCTTAAACACTTCCTCCCTGTCCAATGCTGGCGCAGAAGGTGGGTTCGGTTTGGGAGGGGGTCCTTGCCTGGACCGCCTCCGCACCAAGAGCTTCAACTTTTTGGTGGGGAGCCCATCCATCAAGTCTCGGGGCACCCCCTTTTGCAGTCCCATTTGCCACAATCCTTGTCGGAATGGGGGTTTCTCCCTTTGTGTTAGGTCGGGGCTTCCCCCCCGAAAAAGCCAGCGATTTATTTGCCGGCCTCGCTGCCCGCACAGCCCTAGTTTCTACCTTTTGGTAAGTCCTGTCTACTGGCCCATATTTCCTCTCGTAGTTTATTAGTTCCTGAGCTATCTCCCCCCAGGTCCACACCTTCCTCCCCCACTGCTGCTGTTTGGGGGTTACTGTTCCCTTCAGGGCAGCTGCAATTCGCTCTTTGCGAGGCACATTTTGGATTCTCCCCTGCAATTGCATCCCGATAGGTTTTAACGAGTCGGGGAGTCCTCTTATTAGCGGTGTCAGCCGCTCGGGGTCTACCGGTAACAACATCAGAGAGCTTAAATTTGGTTTAAGTTCCCGGTCATACATCATTTGCAGGCGTGCTGCCTTTTGTACGTTTTCTAGTAGTTGCTCAACCGAACCAGTTACAGCTAGGGGGTCCCCCCTCTCTAACGGATTCAGCCCCCCCGCCCAATATGCTGCCCTCTGTCTCAGAGACCATGGGGCCCCGGCGTCTTCCTCACCACAAACGCTGCCGCTCCCTCTTTCTCCAGCTTCCCAAAGTCCAATGCAATCTCTCTGCCTGGGCTGCTGAGCAGAGCTGGAGCCCGGCTCAGTAATTGCGAAAGTCCAGGGATTCCTCCCACCCCAAAGGGGCCAGGACCAAAAGCTCTTGCTGCTCTTCAAGTAGCCATGCAACCCCATTCACACACACACAAACGCTGCCGCTCCCTCTTTCTGCAGCCTCCCAAAGTCCAACACAACATCTCTGCCTGGGCTGCTGATACAGCCGGAGCCTGGCTTAGCAACTCCGAACGTCCAGGGATTCCTCCCACCCCAAAGGGGCCAGGACCAAAACCTCTTGCTTCTCTGCAAGTAGCCACACAACCCCATTCACAGACCCACAAATGCTGATGTTCCCTCATTCTGCAGCCACCCAATATCCAATAAAACCTCTCTGCCTGGGCCGCTAATCAGAGCCCGAGCCCGGCTCAGCAATTGCTAATGGCCAGGGATTCCTCCCACCCAAAAGGGGCCAGGACATAAAGCTCTGACTGCTCTTCAAGTAGCCAGGGAACCCCATTCACAGCCGCACAAACGCTGCCGCTCCCTCTTTCTGCAGCCTCCCAAAGTCCAATACAACCTCTCTGCTTGGGCTGCTGAGCAGAGCCAGATCCTGGCTCAGCAATTGCGAATGTCCAGGATTCCTCCCACCCCAAAGGTACCAGGACTAAAAGCTCTTGCTGCTCTTCAAGTATCCACGCAACCCCATTCACAGCCGCACAAACGCTGCCGCTCCCTCTTTCTGCAGCCTACCAAACTCCAATAAAACCTCTCTGCCTGGGCTGCTGGGTAGACCTGGAGCCCGAATCAGCAGTTGCGAATGTCCAAGGATTCCTCCCACCCGAAAGGGGCCAGGACCAAAAGCTCTTGCTGCTCTTAGAGTACCAACGCAACGCCCTTCACAGACCCACAAACGCTGCCGCTCCCTCTTTCTGCAGCCTCCCAAAGTCCAATATAACCTCTCTGCCTGGCCGCTGAGCAGAGTCAGATCCTGGCTCAGCAATTGCGATCGTCCAGGGATTCCTCCCACCCCAAAGGGGCCAGCACCAAAAGCTCTTGCTGCTCTTCAAGTATCCACGCAACCCCTTTCACAGCCCCACAGACACTGCCGCTCCCTCTTTCTGCAGCCTCCCAAAGTCCAATAAATCTCTCTGCCTGGGCTGCTGAGCAGAGCCAGATCCTGGCTCAGCAATTGCGAATGTCCAGGATTCCTCCCACCCCAAAGGGGCCAGGACCAAAAGCTCTTGCTGCTCTTCAAGTACCCACATAACGCCATTCACAGCCCCACAGACACTGCAGCTCCCTCTTTCTGCAGCCTCCCAAAGTCCAATACACCCTCTCTGCCTGGGCCGCTGAGTAGAGCCAGAGCCCGACTCAGCAATGGTGGACGTCCAGGGATTCCTCCCACCCCAAAGGGGCCAGCACCAAAAGCTCTTGCTGCTCTTCAAGTAGCCACACAACCCCATTCACAGCCCCACAGACACTGCAGCTGCCTCTTTCTGCAGCCTCCCAAAGTCCAATACACCCTCTCTGCCTGGGCCGCTGAGTAGAGCCAGAGCCCGACTCAGCAATGGTGGACGTCCAGGGATTCCTCCCACCCCAAAGGGGCCAGCACCAAAAGCTCTTGCTGCTCTTCAAGTAGCCACACAACCCCATTCACAGCCCCACAGACACTGCAGCTCCCTCTTTCTGCAGCCTCCCAAAGTCCAATACAACGTGTCTGCCTGGACCGCTCAGCAGAGCCAGATCCTGGCTCAGCAATTGCGAATGTCCAGGGATTCCTCCCACCCCAAAGGGGCCAGGACCAAAAGCTCTTGCTGCTCTTCAAGTACCCACGCAACGCCATTCACAGACCCACAAACGATAGCTGCCACTCCCTCTTTCTGCAGCCTCCCAATGTCCTATACAACCTCTCTTCTTGGCCTGCAGAGTACAGCCGGATCCGGGCTCAACAATGGCAGATGTCCAGGAATTCCTCCCACCCCAAAGGGGCCAGGACACAAAAGCTCTTGCTGCTCTTCAAGTATCCACGCAACCCCATTCACACACCCACAAACGCTGCCGCTCCCTCTTTCTGCAGCCTCCCAAAGTCCAATACAACCCTTCTTCCTGGGCTGCTGATCAGAGCCGGAGCCTGGTTCAGCAATTGACACTATCCAGGGATTCCTCCCACCCCAAAGGGGCAAGGACCAAAAGATCTTGCTGCTCTTCCAGTATCCACGCAATCCCATTCACAGACCCACAAACTCTGCAGCTCCCTCTTTCTGCAGCCTCCCAAAGTCCAATAAAACCTCTCTGCCTGGGCTGCTGAGCAGAGCCGGATCCTGGTTCAGCAATTGCGAATGTGCAGGGATTCCTCCCACGCCAAAGGGGCCAGGACCAAAAGCTCTTGCTGCTCTTCCAGTATCCACGCAATCCCATTCACAGACCCACAAACTCTGCAGCTCCCTCTTTCTGCAGCCTCCCAAAGTCCAATAAAACCTCTCTGCGTGGGCTGATGAGTAGAGCCGTAGCCCAGCTCAGCAATTCCGAATGTCCAGGGATTCCTCACAACCTAAAGAGGCCAGCACCAAAAGCTCTTGCTGCTCTTCAAGTATTCATGCAACCCCTTTCACAGACCCACAAACGCTGGCGCTCCCTCTTTCTGCAGCCTACCAAACTCCAATACAACCTCTCTGCCTGGCCTGCAGATTAGAGCCGGAGCCCAGATCAGCAACCATGAATGTCCAGACATTCCTCCCACCCCAAAGGTGCCAGGACCAAAAGCTCTTGCTGCTCTTCCAGTATCCACGCAACCCCATTCACAGACGCACAAACGCTAGCACTCCCTCTTTCTGCAGCCTCCCAAACTCCAATACAACCTCTCTGCCTGGGCTGCTGGGTAGAGCCGGAGCCCGGCTCAGCAATTGCGACTGTCCAGGGATTCCTCCCACCCCAAAGGTGCCAGGACCAAAAGCTCTTGCTGGTCTTGAAGCATCCAGGCAATCCCGTTCACAGAACCACAAACGCTGGCGCTCCCTCTTTTTGGAGTCTCATAAAATGCAATAGTATCTGTCTGCACCGGTAACTTGAGCCAGAGCCCGACTCAACTATTGCGAACATCCAGGGATTCTTCCCACCCCAAAGGTGCCAGGACCAAAAGCTCTGGCTGATCTTCAAGTATCCACGCAACCCCATTCACAGACCCACAAACGCTCGCACTCCCTCTGTCTGCACCCACCCAGTGTCCAATAAAATCTTCTCTGCCTGGGCTGCTAAGCAGAGCCTGAGCCCGGCTCAGCAATTGCGAATGTGCAGGGATTCCTCCCACCCCAAAGGGGCCAGGACCAAAAGCTCTTGCTGCTCTTCAAGTAGCCACGCAACCCCATTCACAGACCCACAAACGCTGGCACTCCGTCTTTTTGCAGCCTCCTTGTCCCAATCCAATGTCAGGGGAGGTTTTGATACGATCCCAAGGACGAGATTAAGACACTGGAATCGGTCAGATGTCGGAAAACCTTTCACTTGTACTGGGGGAGAGAAGAGAACGGAGGGAGGAGGGAGGGCAAGGGAGGAGAGGAAAAGAATAGGGGAGAGAGAGTTAGAAAGAGAAGGAGAAGGAGGAGTTTGTCACCACCACTTCGAGTCCGATGATCTTCGCAGGGTCTTCGGTGGCCTCAGGCTTCGTCGGGGACTGAAGCGGGGGGGCGGGGAGCCTCGAGGGTGCAGGAACGGAAGGAGTGGTCTCACGTGTGCCGCCGCAGCCCCCGCCGAGGGGCACGTGCGCTCCTTATATAGGGGCTCCCACGCACGCGCAGATCACAAATGTGTACGTGCGGTTCGCCACGGACGTGCTGCCCCCGCCTCTGCTCTTTTCGCGCCTTATTGTCCCCGCCTCAGCTCTTTTCGCGCCTTTAGTCCCTGCGCAGGCGCACGAGGTTGTTTTTTCTCAAAACTGGGGAGAAGACGGTCTTCTCAAAGCGCGACGCTGGATGGCGCTACAGCGGCAATGTCGAGACAAAACCGCATTTTTTCTATCGGTTCTCTACACCACCCCGTGGCTCGACATTGCAGCTTGGTGGCATAAGGCAGAGAGAGAAAGAGAAAACAAAGGAGAAAGAAAGAAAACGCAGAGTTGAAAGGCTTGGGGATAAGGGTGGAGGAAAGTTGTGGGAAGGGAAATGGGAATAACATTGTTTCAGGTGAAGGAATGTCTTAACACAGATTAACTGAGGTATTGCTCCATGCAAGCTTATTCTTGAACGACTTTAACAATTCTTCAACTTTGAAGGGTAAACATTAGAAATAGGGTTGACAATAACTGGCAACAGTAGACATTAGAAATAGGGTTAACAGTAACTGGCAATACGCGGTTTCTTCCTTTAGAAGGAATTGGGGATGGGTTTAAATGATGGGTACTGAGGTTGGTTGTGGCTGATGGATGTACAGATTTTCGTTACACCATCAGGTGAGGTGTTAGGAACAAATTGCATATTTGACACAACGTGTCGAATTAATTGAATAAAACATGGAATTATACAGGGTAGGAACAGTAAGGTGGCAGTTGCGCATAGCAAATACAATATTAATTGTTTGACCCACGGTGCCCCTGGTAACCAGGACCACAAATCGCCGTTCCAACCACTCCAGGTTTGAAAAGGGACATGGGCTGTTTTCCTGATATCTTGGGTCAGTTGGAGAACCACTTCTCCCACATCATCTATTTCTAGGCAGCAGTTAGAGATATTTAATTTTCCACACACCCCTCCCTCCTCAGCCAGTAAATAATCTAGAACCATGCGGTGCTGAAGGATTGCCGTGCGCATTTGTTGAGATTGTCGAGTTAATAGGTCTATGGCGTCAGCGGTTTTGTTGGTGATAATTTCTAGGGCCGCTTGCAGTCTGATTATTCCGTTTAGATTATAGATTGGTTCTCTTGCCCCTGCAACGGGGTCGTTCGGATTCCAGGTTGCTGGTCCATAATGTTCAATTATTCGCTCAGGGGGCCATTCGTCATTCCCCCATTTTTGTGTCCCACCTAAATTTACCTTGGTAGATCGCGTCGTACGGGCAATACTTCTATCCCCGAGGTTATCATACCCTTTTACGCCTAATTGGGGTCCACCAGTTTCTGGCAGGAGGAAGAATAGGGGCCTTATGATCCCTATATAACAAACTCCCGACCACCCCGCGGGTAAGAATTTGTATGCCGTGTTTCCGCAAATCCAACAATGCCCTTTTTTGGCTTTATTTCCCTGAGCAAATGGCCCATCTTTCCCTGGTGGAAATTGAAAATAAGTTGTGTCTTTGTCACCCAGTGGTGGTTGCCCCATCCCTTATTCGGCCGGTACAACACCAAGCCCCACAAGTACTGAAGATTCAATATTTACTTTTTGCAAAGAAAACTAAACAATTACATTTTCTAAGCAAGTACAACATTTCATGTTACTTGGCTATTAAGTTTTCCCATATACAGGACTATTTAATGATGAAAATAGAGGAAGATCAAAAAAAGTAAGAATTATATATATATAGTAAATCATAGGTTGAAATCCTTGAGATGTCCAACATAAATAGGTATCATTGGAAAGTTATTGGGTATTTTTTCTTATAGAAGCACACACACATATATATGCTTAAACATGCACCAGACAATTAGATGTCTTTGTACTATTGCATAAAGACTGTAGTGCACTGAAACAGCTAACATTTAGCCTGTTTGCCATAAATATTAAATCTTGAATTATTCATAGAGCTGCAATTAAGTACAAACATGTATGCACACATATGGACCACCAGTTATAAAAACTGATATATACACAGTGGAATATTCTAATGGGTTGGTGTCCCTGAGTTAAAAATGATCCAAAGTAGGAGGTGCATCACAGTCATATCACCGCCCTTGAAAAACAAATAGGAACAAACTCGCTCCTTGGGTTAGAAGGAGGGAATAAGCCATTTGGTGTGGATTTTGTAGGTTCTCCCACTGGTATCTTTCGCTTTCCATGTATATTTGTTTAGCGGGGGTATCTAATATGAGAGGCACAGCTCCCACGGTGGGAAGCTCGACCAGAACCGGCTGGCTGGGAGAGTAAGATGATGCACCAGGGCAATTGGGATTTCGAGAGACATGCACCGTGGTTGGCCCCTGTGGACAAAATGCCACAACTTTCGGGCACCCATTTGTACCCCAGTGATTACTGACATTGGCCACTGCCTCCCACACCTGCTCGGCCCATCCCGGTTGGTGGGGTTTAGTAGATCTCCCTTATTATTACAGGTGAGTTGTCTGATAAACACCCGCCCTCCGCCTCCCTCCTCACGCTGAGGGGGCGGAGGTTTTAGTTTCCCGCCACTCTTTTCGTCCTTCTTAAACACTTCCTCCCTGTCCAATGCTGGCGCAGAAGGTGGGTTCGGTTTGGGAGGGGGTCCTTGCCTGGACCGCCTCCGCACCGAGAGCTTCAACTTTTTGGTGGGGAGCCCATCCATCAAGTCTCGGGGCACCCCCTTTTGCAGTCCCATTTGCCACAATCCTTGTCGGAATGGGGGTTTCTCCCTTTGTGTTAGGTCGGGGCTTCCCCCCTGAAAAAGCCAGCGATTTATTTGCCGGCCTCGCTGCCCGCACAGCCCTAGTTTCTACCTTTTGGTAAGTCCTGTCTACTGGCCCATATTTCCTCTCGTAGTTTATTAGTTCCTGAGCTATCTCCCCCCAGGTCCACACCTTCCTCCCCCACTGCTGCTGTTTGGGGGTTACTGTTCCCTTCAGGGCAGCTGCAATTCGCTCTTTGCGAGGCACATTTTGGATTCTCCCCTGCAATTGCATCCCGATAGGTTTTAACGAGTCGGGGAGTCCTCTTATTAGCGGTGTCAGCCGCTCGGGGTCTACCGGTAACAACATCAGAGAGCTTAAATTTGGTTTAAGTTCCCGGTCATACATCATTTGCAGGCGTGCTGCCTTTTGTACGTTTTCTAGTAGTTGCTCAACCGAACCAGTTACAGCTAGGGGGTCCCCCCTCTCTAACGGATTCAGCCCCCCCGCCCAATATGCTGCCCTCTGTCTCAGAGACCATGGGGCCCCGGCGTCTTCCTCACCACAAACGCTGCCGCTCCCTCTTTCTCCAGCTTCCCAAAGTCCAATGCAATCTCTCTGCCTGGGCTGCTGAGCAGAGCTGGAGCCCGGCTCAGTAATTGCGAAAGTCCAGGGATTCCTCCCACCCCAAAGGGGCCAGGACACAAAAGCTCTTGCTGCTCTTCAAGTAGCCATGCAACCCCATTCACACACACACAAACGCTGCCGCTCCCTCTTTCTGCAGCCTCCCAAAGTCCAACACAACATCTCTGCCTGGGCTGCTGATACAGCCGGAGCCTGGCTTAGCAACTCCGAACGTCCAGGGATTCCTCCCACCCCAAAGGGGCCAGGACCAAAAGCTCTTGCTTCTCTGCAAGTAGCCACACAACCCCATTCACAGACCCACAAATGCTGATGCTCCCTCATTCTGCAGCCACCCAATATCCAATAAAACCTCTCTGCCTGGGCCGCTAATCAGAGCCCGAGCCCGGCTCAGCAATTGCTAATGGCCAGGGATTCCTCCCACCCAAAAGGGGCCAGGACATAAAGCTCTGACTGCTCTTCAAGTAGCCAGGGAACCCCATTCACAGCCGCACAAACGCTGCCGCTCCCTCTTTCTGCAGCCTCCCAAAGTCCAATACAACCTCTCTGCTTGGGCTGCTGAGCAGAGCCAGATCCTGGCTCAGCAATTGCGAATGTCCAGGATTCCTCCCACCCCAAAGGTACCAGGACTAAAAGCTCTTGCTGCTCTTCAAGTATCCACGCAACCCCATTCACAGCCGCACAAACGCTGCCGCTCCCTCTTTCTGCAGCCTACCAAACTCCAATAAAACCTCTCTGCCTGGGCTGCTGGGTAGACCTGGAGCCCGAATCAGCAGTTGCGAATGTCCAAGGATTCCTCCCACCCGAAAGGGGCCAGGACCAAAAGCTCTTGCTGCTCTTAGAGTACCAACGCAACGCCCTTCACAGACCCACAAACGCTGCCGCTCCCTCTTTCTGCAGCCTCCCAAAGTCCAATATAACCTCTCTGCCTGGGCCGCTGAGCAGAGTCAGATCCTGGCTCAGCAATTGCGATCGTCCAGGGATTCCTCCCACCCCAAAGGGGCCAGCACCAAAAGCTCTTGCTGCTCTTCAAGTATCCACGCAACCCCTTTCACAGCCCCACAGACACTGCCGCTCCCTCTTTCTGCAGCCTCCCAAAGTCCAATAAATCTCTCTGCCTGGGCTGCTGAGCAGAGCCAGATCCTGGCTCAGCAATTGCGAATGTCCAGGATTCCTCCCACCCCAAAGGGGCCAGGACCAAAAGCTCTTGCTGCTCTTCAAGTACCCACATAACGCCATTCACAGCCCCACAGACACTGCAGCTCCCTCTTTCTGCAGCCTCCCAAAGTCCAATACACCCTCTCTGCCTGGGCCGCTGAGTAGAGCCAGAGCCCGACTCAGCAATGGTGGACGTCCAGGGATTCCTCCCACCCCAAAGGGGCCAGCACCAAAAGCTCTTGCTGCTCTTCAAGTAGCCACACAACCCCATTCACAGCCCCACAGACACTGCAGCTGCCTCTTTCTGCAGCCTCCCAAAGTCCAATACACCCTCTCTGCCTGGGCCGCTGAGTAGAGCCAGAGCCCGACTCAGCAATGGTGGACGTCCAGGGATTCCTCCCACCCCAAAGGGGCCAGCACCAAAAGCTCTTGCTGCTCTTCAAGTAGCCACACAACCCCATTCACAGCCCCACAGACACTGCAGCTCCCTCTTTCTGCAGCCTCCCAAAGTCCAATACAACGTGTCTGCCTGGACCGCTCAGCAGAGCCAGATCCTGGCTCAGCAATTGCGAATGTCCAGGGATTCCTCCCACCCCAAAGGTGCCAGGACCAAAAGCTCTTGCTGCTCTTCAAGTACCCACGCAACGCCATTCACAGACCCACAAACGATAGCTGCCACTCCCTCTTTCTGCAGCCTCCCAATGTCCTATACAACCTCTCTTCTTGGCCTGCAGAGTACAGCCGGATCCGGGCTCAACAATGGCAGATGTCCAGGAATTCCTCCCACCCCAAAGGGGCCAGGACACAAAAGCTCTTGCTGCTCTTCAAGTATCCACGCAACCCCATTCACACACCCACAAACGCTGCCGCTCCCTCTTTCTGCAGCCTCCCAAAGTCCAATACAACCCTTCTTCCTGGGCTGCTGATCAGAGCCGGAGCCTGGTTCAGCAATTGACACTATCCAGGGATTCCTCCCACCCCAAAGGGGCAAGGACCAAAAGATCTTGCTGCTCTTCCAGTATCCACGCAATCCCATTCACAGACCCACAAACTCTGCAGCTCCCTCTTTCTGCAGCCTCCCAAAGTCCAATAAAACCTCTCTGCCTGGGCTGCTGAGCAGAGCCGGATCCTGGTTCAGCAATTGCGAATGTGCAGGGATTCCTCCCACGCCAAAGGGGCCAGGACCAAAAGCTCTTGCTGCTCTTCCAGTATCCACGCAATCCCATTCACAGACCCACAAACTCTGCAGCTCCCTCTTTCTGCAGCCTCCCAAAGTCCAATAAAACCTCTCTGCGTGGGCTGATGAGTAGAGCCGTAGCCCAGCTCAGCAATTCCGAATGTCCAGGGATTCCTCACAACCTAAAGAGGCCAGCACCAAAAGCTCTTGCTGCTCTTCAAGTATTCATGCAACCCCTTTCACAGACCCACAAACGCTGGCGCTCCCTCTTTCTGCAGCCTACCAAACTCCAATACAACCTCTCTGCCTGGCCTGCAGATTAGAGCCGGAGCCCAGATCAGCAACCATGAATGTCCAGACATTCCTCCCACCCCAAAGGTGCCAGGACCAAAAGCTCTTGCTGCTCTTCCAGTATCCACGCAACCCCATTCACAGACGCACAAACGCTAGCACTCCCTCTTTCTGCAGCCTCCCAAACTCCAATACAACCTCTCTGCCTGGGCTGCTGGGTAGAGCCGGAGCCCGGCTCAGCAATTGCGACTGTCCAGGGATTCCTCCCACCCCAAAGGTGCCAGGACCAAAAGCTCTTGCTGGTCTTGAAGCATCCAGGCAATCCCGTTCACAGAAACACAAACGCTGGCGCTCCCTCTTTTTGGAGTCTCATAAAATGCAATAGTATCTGTCTGCACCGGTAACTTGAGCCAGAGCCCGACTCAACTATTGCGAACATCCAGGGATTCTTCCCACCCCAAAGGTGCCAGGACCAAAAGCTCTGGCTGATCTTCAAGTATCCACGCAACCCCATTCACAGACCCACAAACGCTCGCACTCCCTCTGTCTGCACCCACCCAGTGTCCAATAAAATCTTCTCTGCCTGGGCTGCTAAGCAGAGCCTGAGCCCGGCTCAGCAATTGCGAATGTGCAGGGATTCCTCCCACCCCAAAGGGGCCAGGACCAAAAGCTCTTGCTGCTCTTCAAGTAGCCACGCACCCCATTCACAGACCCACAAACGCTGGCACTCCGTCTTTTTGCAGCCTCCTTGTCCCAATCCAATGTCAGGGGAGGTTTCGATACGATCCCAAGGACGAGATTAAGACACTGGAATCGGTCAGATGTCGGAAAACCTTTCACTTGTACTGGGGGAGAGAAGAGAACGGAGGGAGGAGGGAGGGCAAGGGAGGAGAGGAAAAGAATAGGGGAGAGAGAGTTAGAAAGAGAAGGAGAAGGAGGAGTTTGTCACCACCACTTCGAGTCCGATGATCTTCGCAGGGTCTTCGGTGGCCTCAGGCTTCGTCGGGGACTGAAGCGGGGGGCGGGGAGCCTCGAGGGTGCAGGAACGGAAGGAGTGGTCTCACGTGTGCCGCCGCAGCCCCCGCCGAGGGGCACGTGCGCTCCTTATATAGGGGCTCCCACGCACGCGCAGATCACAAATGTGTACGTGCGGTTCGCCACGGACGTGCTGCCCCCGCCTCTGCTCTTTTCGCGCCTTATTGTCCCCGCCTCAGCTCTTTTCGCGCCTTTAGTCCCTGCGCAGGCGCACGAGGTTGTTTTTTCTCAAAACTGGGGAGAAGACGGTCTTCTCAAAGCGCGACGCTGGATGGCGCTACAGCGGCAATGTCGAGACAAAACCGCATTTTTTCTATCGGTTCTCTACACCACCCCGTGGCTCGACATTGCAGCTTGGTGGCATAAGGCAGAGAGAGAAAGAGAAAACAAAGGAGAAAGAAAGAAAACGCAGAGTTGAAAGGCTTGGGGATAAGGGTGGAGGAAAGTTGTGGGAAGGGAAATGGGAATAACATTGTTTCAGGTGAAGGAATGTCTTAACACAGATTAACTGAGGTATTGCTCCATGCAAGCTTATTCTTGAACGACTTTAACAATTCTTCAACTTTGAAGGGTAAACATTAGAAATAGGGTTGACAATAACTGGCAACAGTAGACATTAGAAATAGGGTTAACAGTAACTGGCAATACGCGGTTTCTTCCTTTAGAAGGAATTGGGGATGGGTTTAAATGATGGGTACTGAGGTTGGTTGTGGCTGATGGGTGTACAGATTTTCGTTACACCATCAGGTGAGGTGTTAGGAACAAATTGCATATTTGACACAACGTGTCGAATTAATTGAATAAAACATGGAATTATACAGGGTAGGAACAGTAAGGTGGCAGTTGCGCATAGCAAATACAATATTAATTGTTTGACCCACGGTGCCCCTGGTAACCAGGACCACAAATCGCCGTTCCAACCACTCCAGGTTTGAACAGGGACATGGGCTGTTTTCCTGATATCTTGGGTCAGTTGGAGAACCACTTCTCCCACATCATCTATTTCTAGGCAGCAGTTAGAGATATTTAATTTTCCACACACCCCTCCCTCCTCAGCCAGTAAATAATCTAGAACCATGCGGTGCTGAAGGATTGCCGTGCGCATTTGTTGAGATTGTCGAGTTAATAGGTCTATGGCGTCAGCGGTTTTGTTGGTGATAATTTCTAGGGCCGCTTGCAGTCTGATTATTCCGTTTAGATTATAGATTGGTTCTCTTGCCCCTGCAACGGGGTCGTTCGGATTCCAGGTTGCTGGTCCATAATGTTCAATTATTCGCTCAGGGGGCCATTCGTCATTCCCCCATTTTTGTGTCCCACCTAAATTTACCTTGGTAGATCGCGTCGTACGGGCAATACTTCTATCCCCGAGGTTATCATACCCTTTTACGCCTAATTGGGGTCCACCAGTTTCTGGCAGGAGGAAGAATAGGGGCCTTATGATCCCTATATAACAAACTCCCGACCACCCCGCGGGTAAGAATTTGTATGCCGTGTTTCCGCAAATCCAACAATGCCCTTTTTTGGCTTTATTTCCCTGAGCAAATGGCCCATCTTTCCCTGGTGGAAATTGAAAATAAGTTGTGTCTTTGTCACCCAGTGGTGGTTGCCCCATCCCTTATTCGGCCGGTACAACACCAAGCCCCACAAGTACTGAAGATTCAATATTTACTTTTTGCAAAGAAAACTAAACAATTACATTTTCTAAGCAAGTACAACATTTCATGTTACTTGGCTATTAAGTTTTCCCATATACAGGACTATTTAATGATGAAAATAGAGGAAGATCAAAAAAAGTAAGAATTATATATATATAGTAAATCATAGGTTGAAATCCTTGAGATGTCCAACATAAATAGGTATCATTGGAAAGTTATTGGGTATTTTTTCTTATAGAAGCACACACACATATATATGCTTAAACATGCACCAGACAATTAGATGTCTTTGTACTATTGCATAAAGACTGTAGTGCACTGAAACAGCTAACATTTAGCCTGTTTGCCATAAATATTAAATCTTGAATTATTCATAGAGCTGCAATTAAGTACAAACATGTATGCACACATATGGACCACCAGTTATAAAAACTGATATATACACAGTGGAATATTCTAATGGGTTGGTGTCCCTGAGTTAAAAATGATCCAAAGTAGGAGGTGCATCACAGTCATATCACCGCCCTTGAAAAACAAATAGGAACAAACTCGCTCCTTGGGTTAGAAGGAGGGAATAAGCCATTTGGTGTGGATTTTGTAGGTTCTCCCACTGGTATCTTTCGCTTTCCATGTATATTTGTTTAGCGGGGGTATCTAATATGAGAGGCACAGCTCCCACGGTGGGAAGCTCGACCAGAACCGGCTGGCTGGGAGAGTAAGATGATGCACCAGGGCAATTGGGATTTCGAGAGACATGCACCGTGGTTGGCCCCTGTGGACAAAATGCCACAACTTTCGGGCACCCATTTGTACCCCAGTGATTACTGACATTGGCCACTGCCTCCCACACCTGCTCGGCCCATCCCGGTTGGTGGGGTTTAGTAGATCTCCCTTATTATTACAGGTGAGTTGTCTGATAAACACCCGCCCTCCGCCTCCCTCCTCACGCTGAGGGGGCGGAGGTTTTAGTTTCCCGCCACTCTTTTCGTCCTTCTTAAACACTTCCTCCCTGTCCAATGCTGGCGCAGAAGGTGGGTTCGGTTTGGGAGGGGGTCCTTGCCTGGACCGCCTCCGCACCAAGAGCTTCAACTTTTTGGTGGGGAGCCCATCCATCAAGTCTCGGGGCACCCCCTTTTGCAGTCCCATTTGCCACAATCCTTGTCGGAATGGGGGTTTCTCCCTTTGTGTTAGGTCGGGGCTTCCCCCCCGAAAAAGCCAGCGATTTATTTGCCGGCCTCGCTGCCCGCACAGCCCTAGTTTCTACCTTTTGGTAAGTCCTGTCTACTGGCCCATATTTCCTCTCGTAGTTTATTATTTCCTGAGCTATCTCCCCCCAGGTCCACACCTTCCTCCCCCACTGCTGCTGTTTGGGGGTTACTGTTCCCTTCAGGGCAGCTGCAATTCGCTCTTTGCGAGGCACATTTTGGATTCTCCCCTGCAATTGCATCCCGATAGGTTTTAACGAGTCGGGGAGTCCTCTTATTAGCGGTGTCAGCCGCTCGGGGTCTACCGGTAACAACATCAGAGAGCTTAAATTTGGTTTAAGTTCCCGGTCATACATCATTTGCAGGCGTGCTGCCTTTTGTACGTTTTCTAGTAGTTGCTCAACCGAACCAGTTACAGCTAGGGGGTCCCCCCTCTCTAACGGATTCAGCCCCCCCGCCCAATATGCTGCCCTCTGTCTCAGAGACCATGGGGCCCCGGCGTCTTCCTCACCACAAACGCTGCCGCTCCCTCTTTCTCCAGCTTCCCAAAGTCCAATGCAATCTCTCTGCCTGGGCTGCTGAGCAGAGCTGGAGCCCGGCTCAGTAATTGCGAAAGTCCAGGGATTCCTCCCACCCCAAAGGGGCCAGGACCAAAAGCTCTTGCTGCTCTTCAAGTAGCCATGCAACCCCATTCACACACACACAAACGCTGCCGCTCCCTCTTTCTGCAGCCTCCCAAAGTCCAACACAACATCTCTGCCTGGGCTGCTGATACAGCCGGAGCCTGGCTTAGCAACTCCGAACGTCCAGGGATTCCTCCCACCCCAAAGGGGCCAGGACCAAAACCTCTTGCTTCTCTGCAAGTAGCCACACAACCCCATTCACAGACCCACAAATGCTGATGCTCCCTCATTCTGCAGCCACCCAATATCCAATAAAACCTCTCTGCCTGGGCCGCTAATCAGAGCCGGAGCCCGGCTCAGCAATTGCTAATGGCCAGGGATTCCTCCCACCCAAAAGGGGCCAGGACCAAAAGCTCTGACTGCTCTTCAAGTAGCCAGGGAACCCCATTCACAGCCGCACAAACGCTGCCGCTCCCTCTTTCTGCAGCCTCCCAAAGTCCAAGAAAACCTCTCTGCTTGGGCTGCTGAGCAGAGCCAGATCCTGGCTCAGCAATTGCGAATGTCCAGGATTCCTCCCACCCCAAAGGTACCAGGACTAAAAGCTCTTGCTGCTCTTCAAGTATCCACGCAACCCCATTCACAGCCGCACAAACGCTGCCGCTCCCTCTTTCTGCAGCCTACCAAACTCCAATAAAACCTCTCTGCCTGGGCTGCTGGGTAGACCTGGAGCCCGAATCAGCAGTTGCGAATGTCCAAGGATTCCTCCCACCCGAAAGGGGCCAGGACCAAAAGCTCTTGCTGCTCTTAGAGTACCAACGCAACGCCCTTCACAGACCCACAAACGCTGCCGCTCCCTCTTTCTGCAGCCTCCCAAAGTCCAATACAACCTCTCTGCCTGGGCCGCTGAGCAGAGTCAGATCCTGGCTCAGCAATTGCGATCGTCCAGGGATTCCTCCCACCCCAAAGGGGCCAGCACCAAAAGCTCTTGCTGCTCTTCAAGTATCCACGCAACCCCTTTCACAGCCCCACAGACACTGCCGCTCCCTCTTTCTGCAGCCTCCCAAAGTCCAATAAATCTCTCTGCCTGGACTGCTGAGCAGAGCCAGATCCTGGCTCAGCAATTGCGAATGTCCAGGATTCCTCCCACCCCAAAGGGGCCAGGACCAAAAGCTCTTGCTGCTCTTCAAGTACCCACATAACGCCATTCACAGCCCCACAGACACTGCAGCTCCCTCTTTCTGCAGCCTCCCAAAGTCCAATACACCCTCTCTGCCTGGGCCGCTGAGTAGAGCCAGAGCCCGACTCAGCAATGGTGGACGTCCAGGGATTCCTCCCACCCCAAAGGGGCCAGCACCAAAAGCTCTTGCTGCTCTTCAAGTAGCCACACAACCCCATTCACAGCCCCACAGACACTGCAGCTCCCTCTTTCTGCAGCCTCCCAAAGTCCAATACAACGTGTCTGCCTGGACCGCTCAGCAGAGCCAGATCCTGGCTCAGCAATTGCGAATGTCCAGGGATTCCTCCCACCCCAAAGGTGCCAGGACCAAAAGCTCTTGCTGCTCTTCAAGTACCCACGCAACGCCATTCACAGACCCACAAACGATAGCTGCCACTCCCTCTTTCTGCAGCCTCCCAATGTCCTATACAACCTCTCTTCTTGGCCTGCAGAGTACAGCCGGATCCGGGCTCAACAATGGCAGATGTCCAGGAATTCCTCCCACCCCAAAGGGGCCAGGACACAAAAGCTCTTGCTGCTCTTCAAGTATCCACGCAACCCCATTCACACACCCACAAACGCTGCCGCTCCCTCTTTCTGCAGCCTCCCAAAGTCCAATACAACCCTTCTTCCTGGGCTGCTGATCAGAGCCGGAGCCTGGTTCAGCAATTGACACTATCCAGGGATTCCTCCCACCCCAAAGGGGCAAGGACCAAAAGATCTTGCTGCTCTTCCAGTATCCACGCAATCCTATTCACAGACCCACAAACTCTGCAGCTCCCTCTTTCTGCAGCCTCCCAAAGTCCAATAAAACCTCTCTGCCTGGGCTGCTGAGCAGAGCCGGATCCTGGTTCAGCAATTGCGAATGTGCAGGGATTCCTCCCACGCCAAAGGGGCCAGGACCAAAAGCTCTTGCTGCTCTTCCAGTATCCACGCAATCCCATTCACAGACCCACAAACTCTGCAGCTCCCTCTTTCTGCAGCCTCCCAAAGTCCAATAAAACCTCTCTGCGTGGGCTGATGAGTAGAGCCGTAGCCCAGCTCAGCAATTCCGAATGTCCAGGGATTCCTCACAACCTAAAGAGGCCAGCACCAAAAGCTCTTGCTGCTCTTCAAGTATTCATGCAACCCCTTTCACAGACCCACAAACGCTGGCGCTCCCTCTTTCTGCAGCCTACCAAACTCCAATACAACCTCTCTGCCTGGCCTGCAGATTAGAGCTGGAGCCCAGATCAGCAACCATGAATGTCCAGACATTCCTCCCACCCCAAAGGTGCCAGGACCAAAAGCTCTTGCTGCTCTTCCAGTATCCACGCAACCCCATTCACAGATGCACAAACGCTAGCACTCCCTCTTTCTGCAGCCTCCCAAACTCCAATACAACCTCTCTGCCTGGGCTGCTGGGTAGAGCCGGAGCCCGGCTCAGCAATTGCGACTGTCCAGGGATTCCTCCCACCCCAAAGGTGCCAGGACCAAAAGCTCTTGCTGGTCTTGAAGCATCCAGGCAATCCCGTTCACAGAAACACAAACGCTGGCGCTCCCTCTTTTTGGAGTCTCATAAAATGCAATAGTATCTGTCTGCACCGGTAACTTGAGCCAGAGCCCGACTCAACTATTGCGAACATCCAGGGATTCTTCCCACCCCAAAGGTGCCAGGACCAAAAGCTCTGGCTGATCTTCAAGTATCCACGCAACCCCATTCACAGACCCACAAACGCTCGCACTCCCTCTGTCTGCACCCACCCAGTGTCCAATAAAATCTTCTCTGCCTGGGCTGCTAAGCAGAGCCTGAGCCCGGCTCAGCAATTGCGAATGTGCAGGGATTCCTCCCACCCCAAAGGGGCCAGGACCAAAAGCTCTTGCTGCTCTTCAAGTAGCCACGCAACCCCATTCACAGACCCACAAACGCTGGCACTCCGTCTTTTTGCAGCCTCCTTGTCCCAATCCAATGTCAGGGGAGGTTTCGATACGATCCCAAGGACGAGATTAAGACACTGGAATCGGTCAGATGTCGGAAAACCTTTCACTTGTACTGGGGGAGAGAAGAGAACGGAGGGAGGAGGGAGGGCAAGGGAGGAGAGGAAAAGAATAGGGGAGAGAGAGTTAGAAAGAGAAGGAGAAGGAGGAGTTTGTCACCACCACTTCGAGTCCGATGATCTTCGCAGGGTCTTCGGTGGCCTCAGGCTTCGTCGGGGACTGAAGCGGGGGGCGGGGAGCCTCGAGGGTGCAGGAACGGAAGGAGTGGTCTCACGTGTGCCGCCGCAGCCCCCGCCGAGGGGCACGTGCGCTCCTTATATAGGGGCTCCCACGCACGCGCAGGTCACAAATGTGTACGTGCGGTTCGCCACGGACGTGCTGCCCCCGCCTCTGCTCTTTTCGCGCCTTATTGTCCCCGCCTCAGCTCTTTTCGCGCCTTTAGTCCCTGCGCAGGCGCACGAGGTTGTTTTTTCTCAAAACTGGGGAGAAGACGGTCTTCTCAAAGCGCGACGCTGGATGGCGCTACAGCGGCAATGTCGAGACAAAACCGCATTTTTTCTATCGGTTCTCTACACCACCCCGTGGCTCGACATTGCAGCTTGGTGGCATAAGGCAGAGAGAGAAAGAGAAAACAAAGGAGAAAGAAAGAAAACGCAGAGTTGAAAGGCTTGGGGATAAGGGTGGAGGAAAGTTGTGGGAAGGGAAATGGGAATAACATTGTTTCAGGTGAAGGAATGTCTTAACACAGATTAACTGAGGTATTGCTCCATGCAAGCTTATTCTTGAACGACTTTAACAATTCTTCAACTTTGAAGGGTAAACATTAGAAATAGGGTTGACAATAACTGGCAACAGTAGACATTAGAAATAGGGTTAACAGTAACTGGCAATACGCGGTTTCTTCCTTTAGAAGGAATTGGGGATGGGTTTAAATGATGGGTACTGAGGTTGGTTGTGGCTGATGGATGTACAGATTTTCGTTACACCATCAGGTGAGGTATTAGGAACAAATTGCATATTTGACACAACGTGTCGAATTAATTGAATAAAACATGGAATTATACAGGGTAGGAACAGTAAGGTGGCAGTTGCGCATAGCAAATACAATATTAATTGTTTGACCCACGGTGCCCCTGGTAACCAGGACCACAAATCGCCGTTCCAACCACTCCAGGTTTGAAAAGGGACATGGGCTGTTTTCCTGATATCTTGGGTCAGTTGGAGAACCACTTCTCCCACATCATCTATTTCTAGGCAGCAGTTAGAGATATTTAATTTTCCACACACCCCTCCCTCCTCAGCCAGTAAATAATCTAGAACCATGCGGTGCTGAAGGATTGCCGTGCGCATTTGTTGAGATTGTCGAGTTAATAGGTCTATGGCATCAGCGGTTTTGTTGGTGATAATTTCTAGGGCCGCTTGCAGTCTGATTATTCCGTTTAGATTATAGATTGGTTCTCTTGCCCCTGCAACGGGCTCGTTCGGATTCCAGGTTGCTGGTCCATAATGTTCAATTATTCGCTCAGGGGGCCATTCGTCATTCCCCCATTTTTGTGTCCCACCTAAATTTACCTTGGTAGATCGCGTCGTACGGGCAATACTTCTATCCCCGAGGTTATCATACCCTTTTACGCCTAATTGGGGTCCACCAGTTTCTGGCAGGAGGAAGAATAGGGGCCTTATGATCCCTATATAACAAACTCCCGACCACCCCGCGGGTAAGAATTTGTATGCCGTGTTTCCGCAAATCCAACAATGCCCTTTTTTGGCTTTATTTCCCTGAGCAAATGGCCCATCTTTCCCTGGTGGAAATTGAAAATAAGTTGTGTCTTTGTCACCCAGTGGTGGTTGCCCCATCCCTTATTCGGCCGGTACAACACCAAGCCCCACAAGTACTGAAGATTCAATATTTACTTTTTGCAAAGAAAACTAAACAATTACATTTTCTAAGCAAGTACAACATTTCATGTTACTTGGCTATTAAGTTTTCCCATATACAGGACTATTTAATGATGAAAATAGAGGAAGATCAAAAAAAGTAAGAATTATATATATATAGTAAATCATAGGTTGAAATCCTTGAGATGTCCAACATAAATAGGTATCATTGGAAAGTTATTGGGTATTTTTTCTTATAGAAGCACACACACATATATATGCTTAAACATGCACCAGACAATTAGATGTCTTTGTACTATTGCATAAAGACTGTAGTGCACTGAAACAGCTAACATTTAGCCTGTTTGCCATAAATATTAAATCTTGAATTATTCATAGAGCTGCAATTAAGTACAAACATGTATGCACACATATGGACCACCAGTTATAAAAACTGATATATACACAGTGGAATATTCTAATGGGTTGGTGTCCCTGAGTTAAAAATGATCCAAAGTAGGAGGTGCATCACAGTCATATCACCGCCCTTGAAAAACAAATAGGAACAAACTCGCTCCTTGGGTTAGAAGGAGGGAATAAGCCATTTGGTGTGGATTTTGTAGGTTCTCCCACTGGTATCTTTCGCTTTCCATGTATATTTGTTTAGCGGGGGTATCTAATATGAGAGGCACAGCTCCCACGGTGGGAAGCTCGACCAGAACCGGCTGGCTGGGAGAGTAAGATGATGCACCAGGGCAATTGGGATTTCGAGAGACATGCACCGTGGTTGGCCCCTGTGGACAAAATGCCACAACTTTCGGGCACCCATTTGTACCCCAGTGATTACTGACATTGGCCACTGCCTCCCACACCTGCTCGGCCCATCCCGGTTGGTGGGGTTTAGTAGATCTCCCTTATTATTACAGGTGAGTTGTCTGATAAACACCCGCCCTCCGCCTCCCTCCTCACGCTGAGGGGGCGGAGGTTTTAGTTTCCCGCCACTCTTTTCGTCCTTCTTAAACACTTCCTCCCTGTCCAATGCTGGCGCAGAAGGTGGGTTCGGTTTGGGAGGGGGTCCTTGCCTGGACCGCCTCCGCACCAAGAGCTTCAACTTTTTGGTGGGGGAGCCCATCCATCAAGTCTCGGGGCACCCCCTTTTGCAGTCCCATTTGCCACAATCCTTGTCGGAATGGGGGTTTCTCCCTTTGTGTTAGGTCGGGGCTTCCCCCCCGAAAAAGCCAGCGATTTATTTGCCGGCCTCGCTGCCCGCACAGCCCTAGTTTCTACCTTTTGGTAAGTCCTGTCTACTGGCCCATATTTCCTCTCGTAGTTTATTAGTTCCTGAGCTATCTCCCCCCAGGTCCACACCTTCCTCCCCCACTGCTGCTGTTTGGGGGTTACTGTTCCCTTCAGGGCAGCTGCAATTCGCTCTTTGCGAGGCACATTTTGGATTCTCCCCTGCAATTGCATCCCGATAGGTTTTAACGAGTCGGGGAGTCCTCTTATTAGCGGTGTCAGCCGCTCGGGGTCTACCGGTAACAACATCAGAGAGCTTAAATTTGGTTTAAGTTCCCGGTCATACATCATTTGCAGGCGTGCTGCCTTTTGTACGTTTTCTAGTAGTTGCTCAACCGAACCAGTTACAGCTAGGGGGTCCCCCCTCTCTAACGGATTCAGCCCCCCCGCCCAATATGCTGCCCTCTGTGTCAGAGACCATGGGGCCCCGGCGTCTTCCTCACCACAAACGCTGCCGCTCCCTCTTTCTCCAGCTTCCCAAAGTCCAATGCAATCTCTCTGCCTGGGCTGCTGAGCAGAGCTGGAGCCCGGCTCAGTAATTGCGAAAGTCCAGGGATTCCTCCCACCCCAAAGGGGCCAGGACCAAAAGCTCTTGCTGCTCTTCAAGTAGCCATGCAACCCCATTCACACACACACAAACGCTGCCGCTCCCTCTTTCTGCAGCCTCCCAAAGTCCAACACAACATCTCTGCCTGGGCTGCTGATACAGCCGGAGCCTGGCTTAGCAACTCCGAACGTCCAGGGATTCCTCCCACCCCAAAGGGGCCAGGACCAAAACCTCTTGCTTCTCTGCAAGTAGCCACACAACCCCATTCACAGACCCACAAATGCTGATGCTCCCTCATTCTGCAGCCACCCAATATCCAATAAAACCTCTCTGCCTGGGCCGCTAATCAGAGCCGGAGCCCGGCTCAGCAATTGCTAATGGCCAGGGATTCCTCCCACCCAAAAGGGGCCAGGACCAAAAGCTCTGACTGCTCTTCAAGTAGCCAGGGAACCCCATTCACAGCCGCACAAACGCTGCCGCTCCCTCTTTCTGCAGCCTCCCAAAGTCCAAGAAAACCTCTCTGCTTGGGCTGCTGAGCAGAGCCAGATCCTGGCTCAGCAATTGCGAATGTCCAGGATTCCTCCCACCCCAAAGGTACCAGGACTAAAAGCTCTTGCTGCTCTTCAAGTATCCACGCAACCCCATTCACAGCCGCACAAACGCTGCCGCTCCCTCTTTCTGCAGCCTACCAAACTCCAATAAAACCTCTCTGCCTGGGCTGCTGGGTAGACCTGGAGCCCGGATCAGCAGTTGCGAATGTCCAAGGATTCCTCCCACCCGAAAGGGGCCAGGACCAAAAGCTCTTGCTGCTCTTAGAGTACCAACGCAACGCCCTTCACAGACCCACAAACGCTGCCGCTCCCTCTTTCTGCAGCCTCCCAAAGTCCAATACAACCTCTCTGCCTGGGCCGCTGAGCAGAGTCAGATCCTGGCTCAGCAATTGCGATCGTCCAGGGATTCCTCCCACCCCAAAGGGGCCAGCACCAAAAGCTCTTGCTGCTCTTCAAGTATCCACGCAACCCCTTTCACAGCCCCACAGACACTGCCGCTCCCTCTTTCTGCAGCCTCCCAAAGTCCAATAAATCTCTCTGCCTGGGCTGCTGAGCAGAGCCAGATCCTGGCTCAGCAATTGCGAATGTCCAGGATTCCTCCCACCCCAAAGGGGCCAGGACCAAAAGCTCTTGCTGCTCTTCAAGTACCCACATAACGCCATTCACAGCCCCACAGACACTGCAGCTCCCTCTTTCTGCAGCCTCCCAAAGTCCAATACACCCTCTCTGCCTGGGCCGCTGAGTAGAGCCAGAGCCCGACTCAGCAATGGTGGACGTCCAGGGATTCCTCCCACCCCAAAGGGGCCAGCACCAAAAGCTCTTGCTGCTCTTCAAGTAGCCACACAACCCCATTCACAGCCCCACAGACACTGCAGCTCCCTCTTTCTGCAGCCTCCCAAAGTCCAATACAACGTGTCTGCCTGGACCGCTCAGCAGAGCCAGATCCTGGCTCAGCAATTGCGAATGTCCAGGGATTCCTCCCACCCCAAAGGTGCCAGGACCAAAAGCTCTTGCTGCTCTTCAAGTACCCACGCAACGCCATTCACAGACCCACAAACGATAGCTGCCACTCCCTCTTTCTGCAGCCTCCCAATGTCCTATACAACCTCTCTTCTTGGCCTGCAGAGTACAGCCGGATCCGGGCTCAACAATGGCAGATGTCCAGGAATTCCTCCCACCCCAAAGGGGCCAGGACACAAAAGCTCTTGCTGCTCTTCAAGTATCCACGCAACCCCATTCACACACCCACAAACGCTGCCGCTCCCTCTTTCTGCAGCCTCCCAAAGTCCAATACAACCCTTCTTCCTGGGCTGCTGATCAGAGCCGGAGCCTGGTTCAGCAATTGACACTATCCAGGGATTCCTCCCACCCCAAAGGGGCAAGGACCAAAAGATCTTGCTGCTCTTCCAGTATCCACGCAATCCTATTCACAGACCCACAAACTCTGCAGCTCCCTCTTTCTGCAGCCTCCCAAAGTCCAATAAAACCTCTCTGCCTGGGCTGCTGAGCAGAGCCGGATCCTGGTTCAGCAATTGCGAATGTGCAGGGATTCCTCCCACGCCAAAGGGGCCAGGACCAAAAGCTCTTGCTGCTCTTCCAGTATCCACGCAATCCCATTCACAGACCCACAAACTCTGCAGCTCCCTCTTTCTGCAGCCTCCCAAAGTCCAATAAAACCTCTCTGCGTGGGCTGATGAGTAGAGCCGTAGCCCAGCTCAGCAATTCCGAATGTCCAGGGATTCCTCACAACCTAAAGAGGCCAGCACCAAAAGCTCTTGCTGCTCTTCAAGTATTCATGCAACCCCTTTCACAGACCCACAAACGCTGGCGCTCCCTCTTTCTGCAGCCTACCAAACTCCAATACAACCTCTCTGCCTGGCCTGCAGATTAGAGCTGGAGCCCAGATCAGCAACCATGAATGTCCAGACATTCCTCCCACCCCAAAGGTGCCAGGACCAAAAGCTCTTGCTGCTCTTCCAGTATCCACGCAACCCCATTCACAGATGCACAAACGCTAGCACTCCCTCTTTCTGCAGCCTCCCAAACTCCAATACAACCTCTCTGCCTGGGCTGCTGGGTAGAGCCGGAGCCCGGCTCAGCAATTGCGACTGTCCAGGGATTCCTCCCACCCCAAAGGTGCCAGGACCAAAAGCTCTTGCTGGTCTTGAAGCATCCAGGCAATCCCGTTCACAGAAACACAAACGCTGGCGCTCCCTCTTTTTGGAGTCTCATAAAATGCAATAGTATCTGTCTGCACCGGTAACTTGAGCCAGAGCCCGACTCAACTATTGCGAACATCCAGGGATTCTTCCCACCCCAAAGGTGCCAGGACCAAAAGCTCTGGCTGATCTTCAAGTATCCACGCAACCCCCCATTCACAGACCCACAAACGCTCGCACTCCCTCTGTCTGCACCCCACCCAGTGTCCAATAAAATCTTCTCTGCCTGGGCTGCTAAGCAGAGCCTGAGCCCGGCTCAGCAATTGCGAATGTGCAGGGATTCCTCCCACCCCAAAGGGGCCAGGACCAAAAGCTCTTGCTGCTCTTCAAGTAGCCACGCAACCCCATTCACAGACCCACAAACGCTGGCACTCCGTCTTTTTGCAGCCTCCTTGTCCCAATCCAATGTCAGGGGAGGTTTCGATACGATCCCAAGGACGAGATTAAGACACTGGAATCGGTCAGATGTCGGAAAACCTTTCACTTGTACTGGGGGAGAGAAGAGAACGGAGGGAGGAGGGGAGGGCAAGGGAGGAGAGGAAAAGAATAGGGGAGAGAGAGTTAGAAAGAGAAGGAGAAGGAGGAGTTTGTCACCACCACTTCGAGTCCGATGATCTTCGCAGGGTCTTCGGTGGCCTCAGGCTTCGTCGGGGACTGAAGCGGGGGGCGGGGAGCCTCGAGGGTGCAGGAACGGAAGGAGTGGTCTCACGTGTGCCGCCGCAGCCCCCGCCGAGGGGCACGTGCGCTCCTTATATAGGGGCTCCCACGCACGCGCAGGTCACAAATGTGTACGTGCGGTTCGCCACGGACGTGCTGCCCCCCGCCTCTGCTCTTTTCGCGCCTTATTGTTCCCGCCTCAGCTCTTTTCGCGCCTTTAGTCCCTGCGCAGGCGCACGAGGTTGTTTTTTTCTCAAAACTGGGGAGAAGACGGTCTTCTCAAAGCGCGACGCTGGATGGCGCTACAGCGGCAATGTCGAGACAAAACCGCATTTTTTCTATCGGTTCTCTACACCACCCCGTGGCTCGACATTGCAGCTTGGTGGCATAAGGCAGAGAGAGAAAGAGAAAACAAAGGAGAAGAAAGAAAACGCAGAGTTGAAAGGCTTGGGGATAAGGGTGGAGGAAAGTTGTGGGAAGGGAAATGGGAATAACATTGTTTCAGGTGAAGGAATGTCTTAACACAGATTAACTGAGGTATTGCTCCATGCAAGCTTATTCTTGAACGACTTTAACAATTCTTCAACTTTGAAGGGTAAACATTAGAAATAGGGTTGACAATAACTGGCAACAGTAGACATTAGAAATAGGGTTAACAGTAACTGGCAATACGCGGTTTCTTCCTTTAGAAGGAATTGGGGATGGGTTTAAATGATGGGTACTGAGGTTGGTTGTGGCTGATGGATGTACAGATTTTCGTTACACCATCAGGTGAGGTATTAGGAACAAATTGCATATTTGACACAACGTGTCGAATTAATTGAATAAAACATGGAATTATACAGGGTAGGAACAGTAAGGTGGCAGTTGCGCATAGCAAATACAATATTAATTGCTTTGACCCACGGTGCCCCTGGTAACCAGGACCACAAATCGCCGTTCCAACCACTCCAGGTTTGAAAAGGGACATGGGCTGTTTTCCTGATATCTTGGGTCAGTTGGAGAACCACTTCTCCCACATCATCTATTTCTAGGCAGCAGTTAGAGATATTTAATTTTCCACACACCCCTCCCTCCTCAGCCAGTAAATAATCTAGAACCATGCGGTGCTGAAGGATTGCCGTGCGCATTTGTTGAGATTGTCGAGTTAATAGGTCTATGGCATCAGCGGTTTTGTTGGTGATAATTTCTAGGGCCGCTTGCAGTCTGATTATTCCGTTTAGATTATAGATTGGTTCTCTTGCCCCTGCAACGGGCTCGTTCGGATTCCAGGTTGCTGGTCCATAATGTTCAATTATTCGCTCAGGGGGCCATTCGTCATTCCCCCATTTTTGTGTCCCACCTAAATTTACCTTGGTAGATCGCGTCGTACGGGCAATACTTCTATCCCCGAGGTTATCATACCCTTTTACGCCTAATTGGGGTCCACCAGTTTCTGGCAGGAGGAAGAATAGGGGCCTTATGATCCCTATATAACAAACTCCCGACCACCCCGCGGGTAAGAATTTGTATGCCGTGTTTCCGCAAATCCAACAATGCCCTTTTTTGGCTTTATTTCCCTGAGCAAATGGCCCATCTTTCCCTGGTGGAAATTGAAAATAAGTTGTGTCTTTGTCACCCAGTGGTGGTTGCCCCATCCCTTATTCGGCCGGTACAACACCAAGCCCCACAAGTACTGAAGATTCAATATTTACTTTTTGCAAAGAAAACTAAACAATTACATTTTCTAAGCAAGTACAACATTTCATGTTACTTGGCTATTAAGTTTTCCCATATACAGGACTATTTAATGATGAAAATAGAGGAAGATCAAAAAAAGTAAGAATTATATATATATAGTAAATCATAGGTTGAAATCCTTGAGATGTCCAACATAAATAGGTATCATTGGAAAGTTATTGGGTATTTTTTCTTATAGAAGCACACACACATATATATGCTTAAACATGCACCAGACAATTAGATGTCTTTGTACTATTGCATAAAGACTGTAGTGCACTGAAACAGCTAACATTTAGCCTGTTTGCCATAAATATTAAATCTTGAATTATTCATAGAGCTGCCAATTAAGTACAAACATGTATGCACACATATGGACCACCAGTTATAAAAACTGATATATACACAGTGGAATATTCTAATGGGTTGGTGTCCCTGAGTTAAAAATGATCCAAAGTAGGAGGTGCATCACAGTCATATCACCGCCCTTGAAAAACAAATAGGAACAAACTCGCTCCTTGGGTTAGAAGGAGGGAATAAGCCATTTGGTGTGGATTTTGTAGGTTCTCCCACTGGTATCTTTCGCTTTCCATGTATATTTGTTTAGCGGGGGTATCTAATATGAGAGGCACAGCTCCCACGGTGGGAAGCTCGACCAGAACCGGCTGGCTGGGAGAGTAAGATGATGCACCAGGGCAATTGGGGTTTCGAGAGACATGCACCGTGGTTGGCCCCTGTGGACAAAATGCCACAACTTTCGGGCACCCATTTGTACCCCAGTGATTACTGACATTGGCCACTGCCTCCCACACCCGCTCGGCCCATCCCGGTTGGTGGGGTTTAGTAGATCTCCCTTATTATTACAGGTGAGTTGTCTGATAAACACCCGCCCTCCGCCTCCCTCCTCACGCTGAGGGGGCGGAGGTTTTAGTTTCCCGCCACTCTTTTCGTCCTTCTTAAACACTTCCTCCCTGTCCAATGCTGGCGCAGAAGGTGGGTTCGGTTTGGGAGGGGGTCCTTGCCTGGACCGCCTCCGCACCAAGAGCTTCAACTTTTTGGTGGGGAGCCCATCCATCAAGTCTCGGGGCACCCCCTTTTGCAGTCCCATTTGCCACAATCCTTGTCGGAAT